>NC_089506.1:43941296-44241296 GCF_036850995.1 Saccopteryx leptura
TATCTGATAGAGAAAATCCTTTTTTTTTTATCTTTTCCAAGATTGTTTTAATAAAATGACATATCCCTTCATTTATGTCAGACATTTTTAAAGCAAAATGTGTAAAAATATTATCTTATACTAAGATGCATTGTCAGGGACATTTGAAAGTATATTTGGAACTTTGACTTTGTCTACAATAAGGACCAGGGCTCCTAAGAGAGAGCTAGAGTGGCTCAAAGTAAAGGCTATCAAAGGTGTGTTTCTGCCTTCAGAAACAAAAGAGAAACTCAATTCCTGAAAGGAGTAGATCATCCAAAAACTTAAAACTGGACCACAGTATCACAGAGGGTCCTGCACTAGAAAAATTGATCATGAATTGCCTAAATTGCTAGCATAATTTCATTATATTATTTCTTAATAAGTTTGACTCAAAACACAGATACAGACTGAGTGATCCATGTTAGGGGGATTAGAAGAATAAAAACAAAAGAATTCATACTTTTATAACTTTTCTTAGACATTACTATTTAGAGAGTACGGTAGAAAGTTTAAGAATAATTAAAAATATGGGGAATATACTCAAATTACTTCTCAATACATTTTTTCTTTTTAACCTGACTTTTTCAATAGGTCATAAAGTTTTATGTATGTATTTTATCTATTAATCTGTGCTCCTATTCTTGATCTCTCCACTAGCTTTGCCATTACCTGAATCTTGAGTTGTTACATCCTTGCCTGGATTATTGTACTACCTGCAAAAGTCTGAGTGGTGGGCCTATCAGAAAATAGAGCTACAGGCTTAAATGAGAAAAAGTCATTTTAAGCTATCAAATCAACACAAAAATCTACTTGTTCAGCTTTTGTTATTTCTTAAGATTTGCTTTTTTTTTGTTTTTTAAACTAAAAATGATATCTTTTACCTGCATATTTTGCCAATTTTTGCAAAATGGATAAATCGAAGTATTTGTTTTATGATCACAAATACTTGAGATTAAAATTTTCATCAGTGCACAAATTTATTATTATTAAAGAGCATACTTTATAAATGATAACATAGTTTAGGTATTATTATTTTGATTATCCCTACTGAGTATAAAAAGCATTTCAAAGCAATTTGCAATTTTATAGCCTGAGGAAATTATTTCTATTAAAAAAAATCCATTCCTGATTCTCATGTTACCTAAATGCTTTTTAGCTTAGAAGTCAAGCTGACTGGCAGATTCTCAATTCTACAAGCTCTGGAATGACTTCGTTTGTCTCATTATTTGGGAAAATGTACTTTTTAATATATAATCAATATTTGATAAAAGAGTGGAATTTTTATACAATTGTTCTTTGACTTAACAAGAATTGAAAAAGGATGCTTGAAAGTGTGTTGAATTTTTAAACCTACCATCCATTAATATTAATGTTAGTATAAAAATTACTTTGCAATTATTTTATATATCTAAGAAAATTAAACAATAGCTCAAATCATTATTCCAAAGACCTGTTTTCTTTTTTTTTTTTTTTTTTTTTTTTTTTTAGGTGGAAGAGGGGTTTATTAGAAGGAATAAAATCTTTTTCACAAGTCATGAAACCCAGGGCTTTCTTTTAGGATAGCCATTGAATTTTTATGTCTCTCGGGGGAACGCTGTACACTTAGCATTTTTGTTGTTAGAAAGGATTTTTTTTTTTTTTTTTTTTTTTTTATATAATTTTATTTTTTTAATGGGGTGACATCAATAAATCAGGATACATATATTCAAAGATAACAAGTCCAGGTTATCTTGTCGTTCAATTATGTTGCATACCCACCACCCAAAGTCAGATTGTCCTCTGTCACCTTCTATCTTGTTTTCTTTGTGCCCCTCCCCACCCCCTATCCCTCTCCCATTCCCCCCTCCCCCCCCGTAACCACCACACTCTTATCAATGCCAAAGACCTGTTTTCTAATACTAATTTTTCTTTATGGTGAACTAAAAATATATATACACTATAAATATATACAAATCTTAATTTTTTTCTGCTAAGCCTTATTATATTTTTATATTTGACCTAGAGTCTTTAATATCACTGTGCAAAGTGTAATCTTGAGTGATATTTACCTGAGTTTTTCCAACTTTAGTATATATTATACTAACATCTAGAGCAAAATAAAAATGTCATAATGCTCTGGATATTAGACCTTAGTAATGTAGAGTAGGTATAAGTTTTAGAGATGGACACTTTTCTTCAAAGTAAGCTTTTGCTTCTAAGGTCATTCATTTAGTTCTAGGATAGTGAAACAAGAAATGATGGAAGACTTTTGCATGCAGCTAGCTGAAAGTAATGGTGATGTCTGAGATTTCATTTTCTTTCACGTTGTATTCACTGTTTCCATCAATGCCAACACCTTACCTAGCTTTAGAATTATAGTGCTCTTCTGATTTTTTATTGTATTAAAGGTAGTATAATTCATTTAAATTTTAATGAAATATCTGAAAAATATATACTGAGTCATATCATATAAATTGAAAGATTTATAATCACTTTATAGTATTTAAATTTTATATAATATAGAAAAATTGTAATCATTCTTTCACACCAATTTACAAATTTTTTCAAAAATCTGTTTCCTTTCAAGAATAATAATACATTTACCATAAAAATATAATTACTAATTATAGGTATAAAGTTTCAGTTATATGAGATGAGTAAGACCTGGAGATTGTTGTTCAAACATAAACTTATAGTTAACAATACTTATTATACACTTAAAATTTGTAAACAAGGTAATTCTCATGTTATTTGTTCTTACCTTAGTTAAAAATTTTATAATTAACATTAGTAATATAATTATATTTACAATTATTAATTAATATTATCAATATGTTGTTTTATTAATACAAGCCAACATAAATATGTATAAATAATATTTTTTATCAAATAACAAGTTCTCCTTATATTTTCTTCTTGATATCTATTGCATATGAAAATATGAAAGTTATATAAATTGTGCTTTCATTTATACTTTTCTTTTTGTGAACAGATGAATGTTTTTACAAATAAACACACAAGTCTATAAAATTTTCTATATTTTTTATTATTTATAAAGCAGGATTTTCTTATACAAATTAGTTTGTAAATTGCTCTTCATAACAGTGCATTCATAATTCCATATAGCTGTTTTTATACCTGTATGTTCAATTCCAACAAGTGTAATTATTGGATGAAGAAAACAATACCATTCACAATTGCTTCAAAACGAATAAAATATAAAAATAAGTCTAACCAAGATTGTTAAAGACCTGTATTCAGAAAATTATAAAACACCGAAGAAAGAAATGGAAAAGGATACTAGTGAGTGGCAGCATATACCCTATTCAAGGATAGGAAAAATTAACCTCATTAAAATGTCCATATAACCCAAAGCTTAATATAGATTCAAAACAATTTTTATCAACATATTAATGATGTATTTTATGGAACTAGAACAAATAACACAAAAATTGATATAGAACCACAAAAGACCCTGAATAGCCATAGCAATCTTGAGAAAAATTTATTAAATAGAAAGAATCACACTACTTGATATCGAACTACACTGCAAGAACATAACAATTAGTCCAACATAGTACTGGCATAAAAACAGACATACAGATCAATAAAACAGAATAGAGAGCCCAGAAATCAACCTAAGCCTATCTGGACAATTAATATTTAATAAAAGAAGCAAAAAAATACAATGGGGTAAAGAGACAGTTTATTCAAGGACCTGAATGGACACTTTTCTAAAGAGGACATAGAGAAGGCCAACAGATACATGAAATGATGCTCAGTATCACTAATCCTCATAGTAAAGCAAATTAAAACCTAAGTGAGGTATCATCTTAGACTTGTCAGAATGGCTATCATCAATAAATCAAGAAAGACCAAGTATTGGTGAGGGCATGGAGGAAAGGGAACCCTTGTATACTGTTGATAGAAAACCAGTTTAGTATAGCTACCGTGGAAAGCAGTATGGCATTATTCCAAAACACTAAAAATAAAAATGCCTTATGACCCACCTATTCCTTTTCTTAGAATTTATCTGGAGAAACCCAAAACACTTTAAAAGAATAAACCCTTATGTTTATTGGGGCATTATTTACAATAGCCAAGATCTGGAAGCAGCCCAAGTGCCCATCAGTAGATGACTAAATAAAATCTCTATGGTACATTTACAAAATGAAACACTATTCAGCTGTAAAAAAGAAGGAAAGTTAACTTTTTATGACAGCATAGATGGACCTGGAGAGCATTATGCTAAGTGAAATAAACCAGTCAGGGAAAGACAATTTCAATATGACTTCATATTGAAAATTGAATAAACAAACTATGTGGAATTAAATAAACAAAACTAACTAACAAGCAAAATAGAGACAGACCAATACATAGAGAGTTGGATGACTGCTGTCAGAGTAGGGTGTAGGTGAGGGGATAGAATGATTGAGTGAAAAGTGATAAAAAAGAAAGAAAGAAAAACTTCTGGATTCAGAAAACAATGAGATGATTGACAGGGAATGACCAAATTGCACACCAAGATTAACTTTTACCAACATTGAGCTAGGAGCAGGTCAACTGTAGTCCCAAGGCACCCTGAGACTGCCTATAGCTGCCTCTGCCTCCTGGCTGTCTGTTAGGCTCTTTCACTGAAAAAGCTTCTGGTGGAGTCAAGAGGATGGGGCAAGTAGATCTTACCTGAACAGGAGGTGCTGGACAGGTAACAGTGAAGGTGTGGGTGCCCTCCCTAGAGCCACTGGCCTTAGTCTGTTTCAGATTCTTCCATGACCTCAGTAGGGCAAAATCATTAGGAATTGAAGGAGGGTGGGCCAACAGGTGGCCAAGAGGGTGGTTCTATTGAATCTCTTTTGAAGGGGAAGAGCCAGTCAAATTCATGGAAAATTGGGAGAAATTGTTCACACTTCAAAACCAGACAACTGAATCACTGTGACCCCCTGAATCTGTCCAGACCTCTACTCTGTAACCAAGGCCACTGCTCCTTTGCAAAGCCTAAATTTGCTAAGGACAAGAAGGTGCCCAATGGGTAGAGCAATTTCTTCCCCACTCAGATGATACTACATGAAGGGGTATGCTCCACCCAAGGAATATAGTTATAGCAGTATGAAATAATGACTCAGCGCAGGATGCTGGTAGCTGTCCCTCTGTGTTTCTCCCAAGAGGCACAAACCCAGACTTTTCTCATACAACTTTAGTCCACTCAACCAGCTTTCTGCCAAAGCTCAGGGTGAATGGCTGCACATGAAATTTTGTGCATTAGCACTTATAGAGGGTTTTTAGTCTCTTCAGATTTCCATCTCTTTCTGGCAAACAGAAAACCTATTGCTTTCATAGGTAAATGCTCTGTGGGCTGGGGAGCACAGCTTAACCTTAGACCCCACATTTCTAAGGGAGAATCCCCCATGGCTGAGATATACCTCCTGGTGAACACCCTCACCCCACAGATGCTGGAACTCAGCTGACATTCATGTTCACCCTTCCTACAATTGAGACTTTCTACCAATCTTGATGTGGCCTCTTCTGTGAATGCTTGGTTTTAAGACTCCTCTTTCTTTAGTCTTAAATTGGTTATTCAGAATGATTGTTATTAAATTTAGTTGTAACTTCAGTTTGGTCCTGAAAGGAGGTGAGTGTAATAGCTATTACTTTGCCACCACAATAATCTCCCATATAGAGCATAGTCTTGCACTCACACCTCCAATAGTAGACAGAACATTATCAAATTACCTTCAAGTATATAGATATTTGAGGAAACATACTTTTTCTGCTACAGTGCTTCTATATTTGCCACCTTATGCTTGATAATATCTACCACACCTCTTACAATGGTGACAGATATCAATAACAAAAAAAATACAAACACTATTTTATATATAAAAAATAGTTATTTATGAAGAAAAGTTGATTTTCTATTTTTGTTGTTATAAGGTTTATTAGATACAAAATGTGTTTCTGTGAAAATTGAACAGATTTATCTCCCACTTGCCATATATTGTTAAAACCAGGAAGACTATACATTTGCTACTTAAAAGAAAAAGATTTGCAGCTAATTTTTTAATTTGAAAACCTTGTCAACCAAATAACTATTAAGGATTAGAGTACTAGAGTAATGTATTTTTAAATACAAAATAAACATATTTAATTCCTTACTAAAATCTAATTAAATTTTCAAAAGAATAAAAATGTAATTTTAATTATAATTAAATTTTTATTCATTAATTATACATTATTTTTGTAGTTTGAATGTTATAATAAAGTATAAAAATTTGTACTATTTTATTTTTATGTTTACTTTAACTGATTTTTTTACAATGTGTTAATACGAGCACTTTAAATATATTTACAATTTACTTTTCAATCTTTCAATCTATTACTTTTTTCCTTCAGTTTATTTTTATAAAATCACACTAATATATGGATAATATAATTAGTAACATTGCTGAAATGCAGACATAAAATAAATCATATTGAATAAGCATTTAATAATTTATTGTATTTTTTTTTTCACAAATAACTGCTATCTGATAAACAGAACTCCCAGATATGAGTAAAAACAATACACTTCAGACATCTTAGTTTTATGTAGTTTTAAGTTTTATTTTTATAAAGGTCCATTTGTCAAAGAAGATGGTTAGAAAATAATTTATTTTGTAGAGTGATGGCCTTATTGATTTCTTTTACGTATTTAGCTGTATGGTACACTGTGGACTCTTTTTGCACTCCTTCTTGAGAATATGTTAGTGGCAGGTCTGTGTGATATGTCTTCCTCTCCAAACTGCCTTATAATCTTTTTCCTGCCATTTCTCTACTTACATCCTGACTTTGTCATGGTTGTTTTGTCTCCAGTTTATCTCTTTCTGATGCCACACTGTCTTTTAAAGAAAAAGACAATGTCTCCCTTGTTACCACTTTATTCTTCACCACTCCTTCTAGTCTCAGGATTCTTCAACAAAAAATAAGGAATATTAAACTGTGAACTTTAAAGAAAGACTGGTTGAATATATCTTATTGGTTTGTTTTAGCTCTAATCTGTAGAACAAAATCAAACCCTTTAACAAGTATCAAGCATTTTGTTGTTTCAAACTGTGACTAAGTATCCATCATTTAAGCATATACAAGTAAGCCATCAATTGGCATGTGCAATTTTAAGAATATTTATGAGCCTGTAAGATGATCCTTGATGATGACATTAATTGATATGATGGCTCCTGAAATAAGATCCATTAAACATAAGAGACTGATAATCTCACAAAGAAGGCAGATGCATCCCTTGAGATCAACCTCTTGAAGGCTTAAAAGATCAGTTTCTAAAAAGTGGATTAAAAATTTCTTCCCTGCTCTTCTCCATTTGATCCATACTGCAGCTGTTGAATGTGTAGTTTATTGGTAGGATGGACGAAATTCTACTTAACATTCAAGTCATAAAGAGATCAGTACAGATCATACAATTTTATACATTTTTGGATTAATTAATTTAGTTATGACCTGGTCACAAGTTTTCCCATCCCTGTGAGGTCACAATCCAGGGCTGAGTCTTGAGTAGTGAGTTAAACTGCAGCATCCTCTTAACACCAATGTATTCTCTCACCAAAGTGTCTTACAGTCCTCACCGAATTTAACTGAGGGGGACTCAGTTGTTTCTTCTTTCTGTAAAAATAGAAAATATTGTTTTTTAAGGTGTGTCTGTAAACTACAGAGTGTACTAGAGATTATTAAATTCAATTTACCACTGTTGGTAGAATGTGACAAAATTGAAGCATATGGTTTTTAGGTCTGAGCTTACCAAGCTGTGTGGTCTTGTGTGATATATTTTAACTCTAAATCTTCATTTGATTACCCATTAAGCAGTAAAGATAATAATGTTTGTCTGATTATACTTAAAAGAGTATGGTAAATATCTAAATAAATTAAAAGATAAAATTATAGAAAAATGACTAACATACTTCGGAATGTTAAGTATACAGAATGGATTGTCCTAGGGCTATTTCTGTTGGTCACATACTCTAAGAGGTAACAAAATCTACATATTTTCAATGTCTCATCTTAATCTTAGGACATAGAGGCACTCAATACATGCTATAAAACAGAATTAAATAGTCAAATATTCTAAAATCATAAATAACGAGTTATTGAGATTTCTTGGGGCTAATATACTATTCATTAAAATCATGCATAATATACTGCTTACAAATATTAGGAGATCATATTCCTTTTACAATATCCCCTAATTTTCGTGAGCAGTATATATGCCCAGCACTTAATTAGCTGATTATAGAACAAAGACATATAAATAAAAATGTGTGTTTAATTGTTATCAGTAAAATGTCATAAGTTGTTATATAAGTGAAATACTCTTGTTACACAAAGATTAGATTCTTCTCTGATTCCTAAGGAAATGAAGGATTAGAGATGGATATGTGAAGCATATTCTGACTTTGAAGTGAATGGCTTATCTCATGTGAGGGAGATGTTCTGAGGCAGCTGAGTAATATTCCATTGTGTACACAACGAGAGGGAAGAAGAGAAGTATATTTAAGAAACTTAGAGGAGTGATGTCAAAGAAATGGCTCCATGAGGAGTGCTCCCAATACCTCTCCCCAAAATTTCAATAAGTTCTACAACCAAAGACAGAAAAAAAAATGATCGCAGGAGCATCTATAAGTCTCACACACTGAGTAAAAAGGTATGATTGGGGTGAAAAGGTGGCTAAATATATAGTCAACCCTGAAGGAAATAAGATGGAGAACGGAACACTGTGCCTTCCTCACTAACCTGAACAAGGGCTGCTTTCACTTGGAACTGAGAGAAAGTGAGGGCTGGGGATGTGGAAAGGGCTGGGCTGGGCACAGACATTCAAGCCGAGGAAAGAGTGTGCCCGCGGCGATTGAGCCCATGTGAGCTAATGCCAGTGCCAGACCCTGGCAAAGACGGGCGAGTGGTGGCCTCCATTACCCCTAATATCCTGGTCAGAGAGCTCGGACAGTGTGCAAGTGGTTCCTCCTAGCACCCCGGGTGTGGGCGCTCACGTCCCTGGATAGAGAGACAGGGTCAGATACTTCCACATGGGCTGCGACCAGAGTCTCGGTGTAATCCCTGCTCTCCGAACAACAGCGCACGGGAAGAGCGCAAAAGTGAACTTCTCTAAACCTGGACCTCTCCAGGCGAGTGGGGCACCTCCGCCAGCCATTCAGGCTAACAAAGAACATTCCCAGGGAAGAAAAAATACAGAAGTGCTAGGGGGAAGGCTGCACAGGCAGCTGGCAGACAGTCTCTGGAGGAGATCGGCAAATCCAACTGCTGAAATTAGCTTAACCCACAGTTGGCTCACTGCCCAACTGGCTTACACAGCTATGGCTGACAAGGTCTTCTTTCTCAGGTCATCGATCTAAGACAAGAGACGTGATATTTTTTAGTGCCTCTTGCTCTGCATGTAGTGGTGGGGGCAACTTCCTGCCACCTGATACAGGGTGAAAAACACATTCCTATGGAACAGACCTCAGAGAACAACACTACAGAAGTTGGACAGGCTAGGCTGTATGCTTTTTAACAAGGAAGAAGCCTGCAGAGAGCAATCCCACGAAATGCTAAGGCAATTTAACTAGATACAATGGGGGAACCTTAGAAAGGAGCCTGAACAGAAGTCAACATACCCCCCTACCTGCTTAATCTGGTGGCTTTGATTGGCAGAGCTTTCAAACTCAGGGCTGTGTGATAAAAAGAGGGACTTGGGGCCCTGGCTGGTTGGCTCAGTGGTAGAGCGTCGGCCTGGTGTGCAGAAGTCCCGGGTTTGATTCCTGGCCAGGGCACACAGGAGAAGCATCCATTTGCTTCTCCACCCCCCCTCTCCTTCCTCTCTGTCTCTCTCTTCCTCTCCCACAGTGAGGTTCCATTAGAGCAAAAGATGGCCCGGGCGCTGGGGATGGCTCCTTGGCCTCTGCCCCAGGTGCTAGAGTGGCTCTGGTCGCAACAGAGCGACACCCCGGAGGGGCAGAGCATTGCCCCCTGGTGGGCAGAGCATCGCCCCCTGGTGGGCGTGCCGGGTGGATCCTGGTCGGGTGCATGCAGGAGTCTATCTGACTGTCTCTCCCTGTTTCCAGCTTCAGAAAAAGAAAAAAAAAAAAAAAAAAAAGAGGGACTTGGCAGCTTTTAAGACCTCCTGTTCTTGCAGATAGCGACTAGGGCATCTTCTTCCCAGCCAATACAGGTTACAAAGTGCAAAAAGCCTGGGGAGAGTGGTCCCACAGAGTGCTGAGGCATACTGGACATGCCTGGAGGCTCATAGAAAGACACCTTGAGAGCAATAGGATCTCAGCCCTGACTGATTATGTTGGTGGCTCTGACTGACAGAGCCTTACCCAGAGCCCTGCACTGAATGGGGATAGAGTGAGGATTTGCCTGCTCTTTGAGCCTTTAACTCTCTAGGCAGTGGCAGGGGCATCCTCATACCTGGATCACCAGGCTGCTAATTCAGGAAGGAGAGACTAGGAGAGAGGCTCCGGGAAAATGGACTCTCCCATTGTTGGAGCCTGCAAATGCTAACAAACCCCGACTACCAATGAGAGGGAGGCCTAATATATGATATTGCCATAGTGACACATCAACTGCAAATCTCTACCTAAATGTGACACAAGGGTAGAGCCTGGGGTACAGTGCCACCAACCAGGAAGAGGGAGAAGAAAGAAAAAGGAAGATGATAACCTCTCAAAATAAAGAATAATCCACAGTCTATAACTTTTTCCACTTTTTTTTGTTTCTTTCATTTTCCTATCTTTATTTATTTTTTCTCCTTCCACCATGGTCCTTTTATTCTCTGCTCGTCTTATTCTTTTCTATTCATCTTGAACTACATTATGCATAAGTGTTACATTTCCCATTTTTTTCTTTTATTTTTTCTTTCTCTCTATAAGGGTTACACTCCAAAACCCTTAACTCTCTCCTTTTTTTTCTTTTCTTTTTTTCTTTTTCTTTTTTCTCCTTCTCTCTTAGTTTATTTTTTTTCTCTTTTACTTTTCCGCTTACTTGATACTCACAAAAAAATTATTTTATTTTGGATTCAAATTTTTTCTTTGTGGCATTTTGTGTGCTTTTTACTTTGCTTTTTAACTCATTAGCATCCCCCCCACCCCTGGCTCTCCATTCTATGTAGTTTTTGTTCCATTTAATACAATAGTATTTATATTTCTTTTTTTTGCTTCCTTCTTATCTCTTTCACTATATCTCTCATTTGATCATCATTTACAAGCAAATTATTTTATTCTTGATCCAAATTTTTTCTTTTTTGCATTTTGTGGGTCCCTATCTCCTTTTCTGCCCCTTTGTTACTTCTCCCCAACTCAGCCCTCCATTATAGGGAGTTTTTGTTCCATTTAGCACAATATAATTCTCAGTTTTTCATGGTATTTTCTCAAAAAAAAAATTTTAAAATTATTTTTTGTCTATTTTTTTACTTTTTCTATTTTAATTCACATTAGTGTTATTAACAAAACCACTCTCAGATGCCATTAAGAAAAATAAAATTGAATATCATGGATACAAAAGACATAGATGTAGCACAGATAGATGTGGAAAAATCTATAGAAAATCTTTTTTTAATAGACTGAAAATCTTGGAGTTAAATGACAGAGAATTTAAAATAAAAATCCTAAAAATACTCAGAGATATACAAGAAAACACAGAAAGGCAATTTAGGGAGCTCAAAAGACAACTCAATGAACACAAAGAATGTATTATCAAGAAAATTGAAACTATGAAAACAAAGCAAAGATGAAAACTCATTTCATGAACTGAAAAATGAGGTAACAAGCTTAGCTAATAGAATAGGCCAGATAGAAGAGAGGATTAGTGACATAGAAGACAGGCAACTTGAGGCACAACAGAAAGAAGAAGAGAGAGACTCACAAATTAAAAAAAATAAGAAAGCCCTAAAGGAATTGTCTGATTTCATCAAAAAGAGTAACATAAGAATAATAGGTATATCAGAAGGAAAAGAGAGAGAAAATGGGGTGGAGAACATATTCAAACAAATAATAGATGAGAACTGCCCAGCCTGTGGAAAGAACTAAAGCCTTGAATTCAAGAAGCAAACAGAACACCAAGGTATCTTAACCCCAACAAACCTATTCCCAGGCACATCATAATGAAATTGGCACTAACCAACGACAAAGAAAAAATTCTCAAGGCAGCCAGAGAAAAGAAGAATACAACATATAAAGGAAGGCCTATTAGATTATCATCAGATTTCTCAGCAGAAACTTTACAAGCTAGAAGAGAGTGGACTCCAATATTTAAAGTTCTGAAAAAGAGGAACTTCTAGCTGAGAATACTATACCCATCAAAGCTATTCTTCAAATACGAAGGAGAAATAAAAACATTCACAGATACAGAAAGGATGAGGGAATTTATCATCAGAAAACCTCTACTTCAGGAAATACTAAAGGGCATTTTCCAACCAGATATAAAGAACAAAACAAAACAAAACGACAAGTAAAAGCTCCACCAAGAACACAATAAAACCAAATTTAAACTGTGACAACAAAAACAAAAAAGGAGAGAGGATGAAGATTAAAATTAGCAAAGGACAATAAAGTACAGAAGCACTCATAAGATAGTGCACTACAATAAACATAGTGGGTACCCTTTTCTTTACTTAATGGTAATCACTCCTGAAAAAACCACCACAGAAGCACATGACTTGAAAAAGGAAGTAACAGAGGAAAAAGGTATGGATTACAACCAAACAAAAACAAAAGAGTATTACCAAACAAGATACAAAACTAACAGAAAGCAATATATAAAATGGCAATAGGAAATCCTCAAGTGTCAATAATTACGCCAAATGTAAATGGATTGAACTCACCAATAAAAAGACACAGAGTAGCAGAATGGATTAAAAAAGAAAATTCAACTGTATGCTGCCTACAAGAAACACATCTAAGCAACAAGGATAAAAACAAATTCAAAGTGAAAGACTGGAAAACAATACTCCAAGCAAATAACATCCAAAAAAAGCAGGTGTAGCAATACTCATATCTAATGATGCTGACCACAAAACAGCAAAAGTAATCAAAGACAAAAATGTTCATTTCATAATGATTAAGGGGACACTGAATCAAGAAGACATAACACTTCTTAATATATATGCACCAAACCAAGGAGCACCAAAATATATAAGACAGCTACTGACTGACCTAAAAACAAAAACTGACAAAAATACAATTATACTTGGAGACCTTAATACATTGCTGACAGCTCTAGATCGTTTATCCAAACAGAAAATCAATAAAGAAATATTGGCCTTAAATGAAACACTAGAGCAATTGGATATAATAGACATCTACAGGACATTTCATCCCAAAATGACAGAGTACACATTTTTCTCTAGTGCACATGGAACATTCTCAAGAATTGACCGTATGTTGGGCCACAAAAATAAAATCAGCAAATTCAGAAAAATTGAAATTGTACCAAGCATATTTTCTGATCATAAAGCCTTGAAACTAGAATTCAAGTGCAAAAAAGAGGTAAAAAAAACCCACAAAAATGTGGAACTAAACAATATACTTTTAAAAAATGAGCGGGTCAAAGAAGAAATAAGCACAAAGATCAAAAGATACATACTGACAAATGAAAATAACAATATGACATATCACAATCTCTGGGATGCAGCTAAAGCAGTACTAAGGTGGAAGTTCATATCACTTCAGGCCTATATGAACAAACAAGAGAGAGCCCACGTAAACCACTTAACTTCACATGTTAAGGAACTAAAAAAAGAAGAACAATGACAACCCAAAACAAGCCAAAGAAAGGAAATAATAAAAATCAGAGCAGAAATAAATGAAATAGAGAACAGATACACTATAGAAAAATTAATAGAACAAGGAGCTGATTCTTTGAAAAGATCAACAAAATTGACAAACCCTTGGCAAGATGCAACAAGGAAAAAAAAGGACTCATATAAACAAAATCCAAAATTAAAGAGGAGAAATCACCACAGATATCATAGATATACAAATATTGTATAATACTATGAAAAACTATATGCCACTAAATTCAACAATCTAGAAGAAATGGTTAAATTCCTAGAAAAATACAATCTTCCTAGACTGAGTCATGAAGAAGCAGAAAGCCTAAACAGATCAATAAGCAAGGAGAAAATAGAAAAACTTTTAAAAATCTCCCCAAATTTAAAAGTCCAGGCCTAGATGGCTCTACTAGTGAATTCTATCAAACATTCAAAGACTTGGTCCCTATTCTACTCAAAGTCTTCCAAAAAATTGAAGAAGAAGCAATACTTCCAAACACATTTTATGAGGCCAACATAACTCTCATACCAAAACCTGGTAAGGACGGCACAAAAAAGAAAACTACAGACCCATATATCTAATAAATACAGATGCTAAAATACTAAACAAAATACTAGCAAATTGAATACAACAACATATTAAAAAAAATACATCATGATCAAATGGGATTCATCCCAGAATCTCAAGGATGGTTCAAAAAACGTAAAACGGTTAATGTAATATACCATATCAACAAAACAAAGAACAAAAATCACATGATCTTATTAATAGATGCAGAAAAGACATTTGATAAAATATAACACAATTTTATGTTTAAAACACTCAACAAAATGGGTCTAGAAGGAAAATATCTCAACATGATAAAGGCCATTTATGATAAACCATCAGCTAACATCATATTAAATGGCATAAATCTGAGGACTCTCCCCCTTAAATTAGGAACAAGACAGAGTTGTCCACTCTCTCCACTCTTATTTAATGTGGTGCTACAAGTTCTAGCCAGAGCAATCAGACAAGATAAAGAAATAAAAGGCATCCATATCGGAAAAGAAGAAGTAAAGGTTTCACTTTTTGCATATGATATGACCCTATACATCAAAAAAACTCCAAAGACTCCATAAAAAGATTACTAGAAACAATAAACCAATATAGTAAGGTTGCAGGATACAAAATTAATATACAAAAGTCCATAGCCTTTCTATATGCCAACAAAATATTAGAAAACAAACTCAAAAAAATAATTTATTTCATGGTTGCAACAACAACAAAAAAATACCTAGAAATAAACATAACAAAAAATGTAAAGGACCTATATAATGAAAACTACAAAGCATTGTTAAGGGAAATCAAAAAAGATACAATGAAATAAAAAAAATATTTCTTGTTCTTGGGTAGGATGAATAAATATAATCAAAATGACCATATTACCCAAAGCAATATACAAATTTAATGCAATTCTCATCAAAATTTCAATGACATTTTTTAAAGAAATGGAATAAAAATTCATCAGATTTATATGGAACTATAAAAAACCCTGAATAGCCAAAGGAATCCTAAGGAAAAAGAATGAAGCTGGGGGCATTACAATACCTGACTTCAAATTATATTATAGAACCACGACAATCAAAACAGCATGGTATTGGCAGAAAGATAGACACTTAGACCAATAGAACAGAATAGAAACTCCAGAAATAAAACTGCATATATATGGTCAAATAATTTTCGATAAAGGGGCCAACAACACACAATGTAAAAAAGAAAGCCTCTTCAACAAATGGTGCTGGGAAAACAGGAAGGCAACATGCAAAAGAATGAAACTCAACTACAAATTGTCCCCCTGTACTAAAATTAATTCAAAATGGATCAAAGACCTAAATATAAGACCTGAAACAATAAAGTACATAGAAGAACACATAGGTACTAAACTTATGAACCTTGTTTTTAAAGAGCATTTTATGAATTTGACTCCAAAGGCAAGGGAAGAAGTGAAGGCAAAGATAAATGAATGGGACCACATCAGACTAAGAAGTTTTTGCTCAGCAAGAGAAACTGACAACAAAATAAACAGAGCCAACTAAATGGGAGATGATATTTTTGAACAACAGCTCAGATAAGGGCCTAATAACCAAAATATACAAAGAACTCATAAAATTCAACAACAAACAAACAATCCAATAAAAAAAGTGGGAAGAGGACATGAACAGACACTTCTCCCAGGAAGAAATACAAATGGCCAACAGATATATGAAAAGATGCTCATCTTCATTAGTTATTAGAGAAATGCAAATCAAAACGGCAATGAGATACCACCTCACACCTGTTAGATTAGATATTATCAACAAGAAAGGTAATAACAAGTGTTGGAGAGGCTGTGGAGAAAAAGGAACTCTCATCCACTGTTGATGGGAATGCAAAGTAGTACAACCACTATGGATGAAGTTATGGTGGTTCCTCAAAAAATTGAAAATAAAACTACCATATGACCCAGCAATACCTCTACTGGGAATATACCCACATAACCCAAAAACACTGGTACATAAAGACACATGCAACCCCATTTTCATTGCAGCATTGTTCACAGTGGCCAAGACATGGAAACAACAAGAAAGCCCTTCAATAGATGACTGTATAAAGAAGAAGTGGTACATATATACTATGGAATACTACTCAGCCATAATAAATGATGACATCGGATCATTTACAACAACATGGATGGATCTTAATAACATTATACAGAGTGAAATAAGTAAATCACAAAAAACTAAGAACTGCATGAGTTCATACTTAGGTGGGACATAAAAATAAAACTAAGAGACATGTACAAAAGTGTGGTGGTTTTTTTGGGGGGAAGGAGGACAGGGAGGGAGAGGGGGGAGGGGAGAGGCACAAAAAAAAAACCAGATGGAAGGTGATGGAGGACAATTTGACTTTGGGTGATGGGTGTGCAACATAATTGAATGACAAGATAACCTAGAGATGTTTTCTTTGAACATATGTACCCTGATTTATTAATGCCACCCCATTAAAATTCATTAAAAAATAGTAAAAAAAGAGAAAGAAAATTTAGAGAATTTAGTAAACATTGCTATGTCAAGAAAAAGTTACCATTATGATTTTATATTTGTCAGATAGCACAGAATTTACTTTAAGTTGAATAGAATGGCAAAAACAAGGTATGTAAGAGGGAATCATAGATTGTGAATATTCTGATGCCAAAGAGTTGGTTTCTATCTTGGATGTAATAGAAAGCATTTGAGAATTTTCATCAACATTGTTTTAGCAAGTCAGCATGGAAAGACTGAGATTTGGAGAATGAAATGGAAAGAGAAAGGTGAGTTAAGAGGTTTAGTAGCAATGTAGGTAAGAAAAGGTAAGAGCTCTAAGGAAGGTATGAAGAAGAGAAAAGAATAGCTACACTAGACATTGGTAAGTTGTTTCCTCATTTGGTGTGGGAGGTGATAGAGAGAGGGAGGCTCTGAAATTTTGGTATTAAGCAATTATGTTACTATCCTTCATTTAAATGAAAATTATAAATTGAGAATAATAAATTAGGGGAGTCAATATTAATTTTTTCATATCATGATTTTGAAGTGTTTTAAAAATTTGAAGATGCAAGGGTTCGTATAGAAGAGATATCTAGGCTGAGCATAAAGATTTAGAATATTTAGGATGTAGGGGTTAGTTGAAACAGTGGGGATGGATAAAATTAACCAGGAAAGTATCTGGATACAAACAAGGAGTTGGCCCAAGAAACAGAGTGAAACTTCAAGATACACAGAGTGGAAGAAAAAGAGTTAGGCGCAGAGGTCTCAAACTCGGACCCGCGGGCCGCATGCGGCCCACCCACCAATTTTGTGCGGCCCGCAGACTGGCCCGCAGACTAATCCACGAAGTTTGATTAGTCTGCGGGCTGCACAAAATTGGTGGGCGGGCCGCGAGTTTGAGACCCCTTTAGCAGAGAAGGAAAAGTAAGTAGGAGTAAAAAGCTGGGTTTTTTTTTGTTTTGTTTTTTTTGGGTATTTTTCTGAAGTTGGAAACGGGGAGGCAGTCAGACAGACTCCCGCATGCGCCCAACCGGAATCCACCCGGCAAGCCCACCAGGGGGCGATGCTCTGCCCCTCTGGGGTGTTGCTCTGCTGCAACCAGAGCCACTCTAGTGCTTGAAACAGAGGCCATGGAGCTGTCCTCAGCGCCTGGGCCAACTTTGCTCCAATGGAGCCTTGGCTGCGGGAGAGGAAGAGAGAGACAGAGAGGAAGGAGAGAGGGAGGGGTGGAGAAGCAGATGGGCACTTCTCCTGTGAGCCCTGGCCAGGAATCGAACTCGGGACTCCTGCACGCCAGGCTGACGCTCTACCACTGAGGAAACCGGCCAAGGCCCAAAGCTGTTTTTATTGTTTAGGTTTGACATGAAAATCTTTCTGATTGATTATATTCTGTCTTTAATTTATTATTTTTTTATTATGAAAAATGCAAGATATTTATTCTTAGCTCAGTTTGGCTATTTGTGTCAATACCATAACCAAAGACTAGGATTATTTCCAACTTAAATTAAATAACATTGTCTGACCAGGCAGTGGTACTGTGAATAGAGCATCCTCCTAGGATGTAGAGAAACCAGGTTTGAAACCCTGAGGTTGCTGGCTTGAGTGAGCATACTAGCTTGACATTAGGTTTGCTGTCTTGAGAATGGAATTATAGACAAGACCCCAAGATGGCTGGCTTAAGTGAGGGTCACTGTCTCATCTAGAGGTCCCCTGCTCTGGTCAAGGCATATATGAGCAAGCAATCAATGAATAACTAAGATGCTGCAATGAAGAATTGATGCTTCTCATCTCTCTCCCTGTCTGTCACTCTGTCCCTGCTCTGTCTCTTTCTCTTTCTCTGTCTCTTTCACTGAAAAATAAATAACCAAAGAAATAAATAAAATTAGCTAACATGAATTTGCTTGGAATATTTTTAATAAAACAAATCAACCTTACTGTGCATAAATTTAAAAAGAATAATTTTATATTAAAGTAATACAACATTCCTTTAATGTCTTTTTTACATGTTCTCCTATTCTATTCAGGAAAGAATGTGTTAAAGTTGTATCTGAAATTACAATATGATTATTTTACATAGTATGCACTCAAGTTTTGACGGAAGCAAATAGATAACATCTGTGCTCAATAAGCATTTTTACAGAACATCTAGTAAGTGCCAGAATGCTTACGTAGCAATGTCAGAAATCAAGGTTGTTTACTTTCTTGTTAATTCTTTGTTCTTCAGACTTCTTCTCCACAGCTGACACTTATTTTTCCTGTGTGTTTTGCATCTTTTTCAGTCCCAGATTGAAAATTGTCAGTTTCTAAATACCTTCATAATTCAAGTTCTATTAATTCTGTTACCATGTGAACAATGTTGGCCTCAAACCATGGAAAACCTGAGCAAAACGATTTTACTTTTACTATGCACTTTATTACATATTTGATATAGTAACAAATCTAAATAGAAGCAATTCCAGGGTTGGTTCATTCCTTCTCGACAATGTCACGAAGCTCACATGCTCTTTCTACTGCACCATTCTCATATGTTAACAAGTTCCTGAGCAGATCAGAAAAAGGCATTTCATTAACTTGACCATGAAAAGGTGGCTCCACAGTTCTGCTTTACCAGAAGAGGTATCTACCTTCTTACCTTTTCTTTATAATAAGCGTGTGTGTAGCATCCCTTTTCAGAAGACCTAATTTTTCTCATAGTCCATTGACCAAAATTGGGTTATGTGCCCATTCTTAAAATAATTACTGGCAAGTGAAAGGCATACATAATTGGCTGAAATATACTAATATTTGTTCTTTGGAGCTGGAGCTCAGTGTTATGCTTTAAATGTTTTTGTCCCACCAAAATTTATATGTTGACATCTTAACCCCCAAAGGTGATGGTATATCAGGAAGTGGTGCCTTTGGGGGCTGATTAGGTCATGAGAGTGAAGCCCTCATGTATGGGATTCATGGTCTCATAAAAAGAGACCTTACAGAGCACCTTAGATTTCCCCACCCACTCTGTGAAGACACAGCAAGATGTCTGCTACCTGAAAGAAAACCCTCACACTTTTGTGCTGACATCTGATCTTGGATTTTCAGTCTCCAGAATTATAAGAAATAAATTTCTGTTATTTATAAGCTAACCAGTCTATGATATTTTGTTATAGCAGCCTGAGTGAACTAAGATACCCAGGAAATACAAAAGTGTTTTACACTACAATTGAGCAGAGAAAAAATTTGGAAGAAATGCTTTTTTAATTAGAAATTACATTGTTTGCCTTCTCATATTTTTTCTTCTGCGTGTTTAGATTGAAGTTCTTCAAATCAATTCTTCCCCTCCTACACTTTAATCCTGAGGATAGATCAACTTCAAATCAAATTATACTCTACCGGACACAAAATGTATTCATGTTATTTATTCCAGCTGCAAGTTTTTAAACATACAGTTTACCCCTCTTAGACTTTTGTGAAACTTGCATTTCTCATTTTTTGAAGATGTTCACTATATTGGATAATTGTACCTTTTTAAAAATGTGTTGTTTACTTTTCAATTATTTCTTTCATTATAACATTTTCAACAAAAATTAAGATCTAAAGTTTATAGAATATCTCCTCTTTATAATCTGTATTGGTACTCAATAAAATTTGCCTAAAAGAAAAAGTAAAGTCAGTGTGAAATCAGTGCTTTGCTCTTTTTCCAGAAAAGTTTATTTGTTATTTCCTTAATGATGAGTCTATGGTGAGTGATAATATAGCATATACATTTATACCACCAAATGATTTTGCTTTTAAATAAGGAGGCCCTTAAATTTTAGTACAGCCTCATATTCCTTTTTAGTAATCTTCATTAGCATGACAAAGTGAAAATAGCATGCACTTTATATAATAAATAGGGCTTTTTATCCCCTCTCACTGGGTCATGTCAGAAAATTTACTAGTGCTGCTACTGAGTGTGAAAACAATCACTAATACATTTTTATGCAATAATTACTAAGTTACAACTTACTAGCTATCACAGCATGCAAATCTAGATGAAAAAAATCCTAGAGTTGTTAATTATTTCATTTTGGAGACATTAAAAATATAAAGCCATCTTTCTTAGTTTGACATGGGAAGCACCATGCAGTTTGGCTTATTCTATATTCTTAGTCTACCAACCACCATTTCTTTGAACTACAGCCACACAAAGCTCTCCCTGATCTTGGAAGGTACAGATACTGCCGCCACTTAGTGGCTTTGTATATCGTTTTCCCCCCACATTGAAAACACATGTCACTTTATGCTCCCAGCATTCCAAAATGCAGGAGCACAGTCTATACCAAATCTTCAGCTAAAACTTCTTCCCCTCTCTCTCTCTCTCTCTCTCTCTCTCTCTCTCTCTCTTTCTCATTTTCTTTCATACACGCATGCACACACATCAAGCCAACTTATCTATACAAGATTTTATGAGTCAGTAGTAGGTTTATATTCCATTCTTGGAGGGATCACATACATATCTACAGACTGAAAACGTTCCATACTACATTGAGTTTTCCCAGTGCATGGCTAAAATCTCCTTTCTTCCAAATATCTCAGTAAAGATTCTATAAGCACATCAACATCATCTAAACTTAACGCTTGAGAGTCTCTACATTCATCCCAAATATCTAGCCCCTTCTCTCATCATTATTTCCCACATAATATCAAATATATCCTAATTTCTCATTTGAACTAGACTTTGGGTTGCATCCACAACTCATTAGAACCATTCATCTTTCTACTACATTGAGAAAAATATATACATTTTATTTAGATAATTAAATTTAACAGAGGGTGACAGTGATCAACAAGAATACATAGGTTTCAGGTGAACATTTCTATATAATTTGATCTGCTTATTATGTTGTATACCCATCACTCAAAGTCAAATCATTTTCCATCACCTTATATTTGTCTTTCCACCCTTTCTTTCACCCCTAACCCACATCCCCTCTTCCAAGTTCCCCTCCCACTGGTAACCACTCGCTTTTATCTATGTATGGGAATCTCAGTTTTATATCCCACCTATATGTAATATCATACAGTTCTTAGCTTTTTCTGATTTACTTATTTCACTCATTATAATGTTCTCAAGTTCCATTCATGTTGTAAATGGCACTATGTCATCATTTTTTATGGCTGAGTAGTATTCTATTATATAAATGTACTTTATCTTCTTTATCTAATGCTTTATCGAGAGTCACTTTGGTTGTTTCCATGTTTTGGCCACTGTAAATAATGCTGTGATGAACATGGGGGTGCATGTGTCTTTACATACTTTACATACCAATGTTTTTGAATTTTGGGGGTAGATGCCAGTAGAGGCATTGCTGGGTTATATAGTAGGTCTATTTTTAATTTTTTGAGGAACCACCATGATTTCTTTTATAATGGTTGCACTAACTTGCATTCCCACCAACAGTGAATGAGTTTAACTTTTTCCCCACAGCCTCTCCAATACATGTTATTACCTATTTTGTTGATGATAGCCAATCTAATCAGTGTGAAGTAATATCTCATTGTAGTTTTGATTTGTATTTCTTGAATAGCTAGTGAAGATGAGTATCTTTTCATCTATCTGTTGGCCATTTGTATGATTAAAATCTCTTTTCCTTCCGAATATCTCAGTTAAGATTCTACCAGCACATCAACATCATCTATACTTATCTTCTGTGAGTATTTATGACATCCAGAAGCTACAGATGTGATAGAGCATTGGAATGACCTACTGAAATACAGGTGAAACATACACAAAAAGGCAATATCCTATGAGGTGAAAGCACCATTTTTCAAGATACATAAAGTTAAAATATTCTTTAGTCTATATTTCTAATAAGAAAAATAAACAAGTCTGAGAATCAATGGGTGAAGAAGAGGTGGCCCTTCTTATATCTCAATCTATTAGTGAACTTTGTCTTACTATGACTCTGAGCTCTGCAGAGTTAGAGAACCCATTCCCCAAATTACAAAAGCTGATATTGTGAGTAATAGAGCAAAGTTCTCACTGAATTATACCTACAAATGTTTCCTGGTAACCTTGAACACCTAGTGTTCAAGAATCCAGTTGGTAAGAAAGGAATCAGTCTTGTCAGTGGTAAATGGCTATGGTCAGCAGAAGAAGGTATGGTAGCATTTATATAATGTAGACAAGTGGAGATGTGTGAAGAACTCAGGAGAATCTCTTGAGTGGTCAGGCTCAGACCTTTCAAGAATGAGGAACTGAGTTACACCACTAGGTAGCTACCTAGATTAACAGTGGTAATTGCTTGGTGCAAGAATGACTAGGAATGGTGAGTGAAGATGAAAAATCAATGAATAAAATTTGTGTCTCTAAGATCATATGAAAAAATGGGGACTGTAGTGTGTCCATTGCCCTTCTTCTTCTAAACTTTGTTCACATAGCAGGAAGAAAGGTCTCTAATGACTTTGAAGGAGTTGCCTCAAACTGTGAAGAAGTGAATCAGAGTTGCCCAAAGAAAGGAGTGTGACAGCCATGCAGATATACTACTCATATTCTTCTCCATGAAACACTTTTTTCTCAACTGTGAATAGTGTGGTAAACTGGTAATCTGTAGCTATTTGCTTCTTTAAGTTTTACCTCAGCATCCAGCCAAGGTCATGCCCATCTCAGGAAAGCTTTCAGTCAATAACTGAACAAGCAAGATGATACTGTATGAGTATAACTATATATGTATGAGTATAACTAGTTCCACCTAATTTAGGTTATACTTTCTAAATCAGACCTCCCTTTTGGTATACCATACTTTATCATGCCTGCAACATAACTTGTTATCACAAGTTCACTCAGTTTCTAGGGCAAGAAACAGATCTCATAACTCAGTGAAGAAATGTCACCATCTCTTCCAAAGAACATTTGCTATGAGCTATATTGGCCTGGGCATCTTTAGAAAACACCATCTGCTTCACCAAAGAAAAGAAAGTTTCTCTCACTTTCCTATAGTGGTGCAGTGGCTAGAGTGTTACCTGGAATGCTGAGGTCACTGGTTCAAAACCCTGGGCTTCCTCAGTCAAGGCACATATGACAAGAAAGCAATGAAAAAACTAAAGTGAAGCAATTCTGAGTTCATAGTTTTTGCTCCCCATCCCTCTCTGTAAAATCAATAAATGAAATCTAAAAAAGAGAGAGAGAGAAAGGTTCTCACATTGCTTTCATAAAAATAAATAGCTATACCTGCATTTATATGGTACTTTTCTCCTTCTTCCTTATAATAAGAAGAATAGAAAATGAGCACATCTTCCTTTGTAGGACCAGCTTCCTTCTGTATTTTATATCTGATATTTTAAATTTTCTTGGTGGTTTTTTCTCTATAATTTAATTCTATATTTCTATCCGACATCTTTTCAATTTCTCTTTCTAGTTGTATCATCCCAAATTTTTAAACTATATTTCTCATCTTAAAAAATTAAAACAAATCCTCTTTTATGAACTTAAATGTCACTCTTGCAATCTAGCATATTTTTGTGCTCCTTATAGCCAAATAACTCTCAAGTACTATCTATACTAACAATATATAGTGTTTCCATATCTTCCAAGTATTACACAATTTACTAAACTTTTAGGATCCTAGTTTTACCATTCCTATTAAATCTATTTATTTTGAAATTAACATAACTTCCTTGAAGCCACTTTCAAAAATTGTGGCTAATAATATGTGACCTCTTTGATTTCTGATACTTTAGGCTTCTTATTCATTTTTGAATTTTTTTTTTCATGGTACTCTCCTGACTATTTTCTTTCCCCTATATTTGCTTGTTTATGTGTCCTTCTTCTTTCTGTATCTGAAATAATGATATCATTTATTTTTTCCTCAATTTAGTCTTCACTGACAATTTTAAACTCTTATGAGTTTTTATTTGTTGACTATAAGTTCAATGGCTTTTACATCATTGGTTTGTTTTCCTCAGAAAGCCTTTGTGTTCTATTGCATCTTTTTCTTCCCTTATGATTATACTTACTATAAATACACTGTTATTTGTGTTTCTCATTTTCTTGCTGTCCACATCATGTTCTAAGATTTGGAACCATTTCCATCTATGGTTCAAATGTCCTAAACATCCATATTTTGGATGACTGCCCCTAATTTTTATCTTGAAATAACTTACTAGATCAGTGATAAGCAATCTTTTTAGCTTGGTGTGTCAAAATTTGCCAAAAAACTGAGCATAACTCAGGTGGTATGTCACTTTGAGAAAAAAACACCCATAATTTCATTATATTTATAGTTTAAATAACAAAAATGTATAATTGTAATATATAATTGTATTTAATAAACCCAAAACTAGTTATTTAACTTACGTGCTTAGTGACTTCTTTGTTCATCTGCCAGTTGGTTTCTTTTGTTGGTCTTGATATTATTTAACTTGTGTGGGGTGCCGTGAACTAAGATAAGTGAGGGAGAGGGGGAATTCTTTAACTAACCTGTCTATTAGTGACTTTTTTGTTGCTGAATTTTATTGGCTAAATCTTCAATTAAAGATTTGTATCTTGTACACTTCAAGCCCAAGGAAGCACTATTAACTTCATCTGTCAATCTGTTTCTTTTGTTGGTTTTGATATTATTTAACACTGAGAATAAGGTCTCACAAAAGTACATAGAGGAAAAAATTGTGAGTAAAGCCATTGCTATATTTTTCAGAGTGCTAAAAGTGTCTGGTAATCGGTTCCAGGCACTCCAAATTTCCTGTTCGTAGTGGCACTCCTCTTGATTCTACAAGCGGTACCTTTCCAGATTCTCAAGCTTTGACCTCAAGTCAACAAACACCTGAGTGAGCCCAGATGCTGTCTTGAAATTCTGCAAGTTGCATCTTATGTAAATTAAGATGGCTGCTGCTATTTCTTTTTTTTTTTAATAATTTTATTTTTTTAATGGGGCGACATCAATAAATCAGGATACATATATTCAAAGATAACATGTGCCGGTTATCTTGTCATTCAATTATGTTGTATACCCATCACCCAAAGTCAGATTGTCCTCTGTCACCTTCTATCTAGTTTTCTTTGTGCCCTTCCCCCTCCCCCTTTCCCTCTCCCTCTCCCCCCTCCCCCCATAACCACCACACTCTTATCAATGTATCTTAGTCTCACTTTTATGTCCCACCTATGTATGGAATAATGCAGTTCTTGTTTTTTTCTGATTTACTTATTTCACTTCGTATAATGTTATCAAGATCCCACCATTTTGCTGTAAATGATCCAATGTCATCATTTCTTATGGCTGAGTAGTATTCCATAGTGTATATGTGCCACATCTTCTTTATCCAGTCATCTATTGATGGGCTTTTTGGTTGTTTCCATGTCCTGGCCACTGTGAACAATGCTGCAATGAACATGGGGCTGCATGTGTCTTTACGTATCAGGGAACAGCACCCATAGCACAGGCTCTCATCTCTCCCAGCCTCCTCCTCACTTGTCTCATTAATGATGGTCAATTAGAAATCCACAACAACCCAGAACAGTAGACTCGATGATGGTTGCTGTGGTTATGTGGTTGCTGGTAATGGCGATCACAGGGCTCCCAGAGATGCATCCCCTGTGGCATTCCACTGCTCCACAGGCTGGAAGTGAGGTCAAAGATCCCCTAACAACCTAACCGGAAGTCCCAGAACTAGACACTCTGTGCCAGAGTTCTGTTGTTTTAACCTACAGACCTCTGTCACAGAGTATCTACACTACAGCAAATGTTTTATCCTCGGCTGTTGCACCTGGCCATGCAGGAGCCAAGGATGAAACGTCCTTCTCGGCATGAGGCCCCATACTTCTCTGGTATGCAGCCGCATGTAGCTGCGTGTCATCAAAAATGGCTAGGTGTGTCAGTGCTGACACGCGTGTCATAGGTTTGCCATCACGGTACTAGATCAAAGACAGGCATCTATATCAAGTCTTACAATGCAGGGCTTGACTCAAAAGATGAAGTGTTCCAATTAAATTCTTGCTCATAACTTTTCATTAGGTTCTCAATGAAAATATTTTATTTGTCAAATGATAGAATTAATGGTTTTTGTGCTATACATGACATGCTATAATTTATCTGTGTAATTTAATCTCCTGCAAATTTCTCAAATTTGTATTTGCTACTCCAGAAGAGTAGCCCTATACTAATATTTCTGGTCAGTTATTCCTGAACATCTTTCTGTCCTCTGCATCTATCCCTATTCACTAGGTGTCACCATCTCTGTGAGTAGTCCCCCCAAAATAATGGTGTTTACCAGGCATTTCTGTTTCATATGTTCAGTATTTCCAATTACATATAACAGTCCTTGAAATATAATTGGGTGCACATTATACAAAACAGCTTGAGGTATAAAAACATTTGCTAATAAGACTAACATTTATCTGAGTTATTTTGTTAACAAGGAATTCACTAAAGTGACCCTAGTATTTAGCTAAATTTCAGGAGAACTGAAACAGAATGAAATTAATCTTGGGAACTTGGAATATTCAGTTTCTTTCTTGGTTCTTACTCAATTTCTTACTATGTCATTTTATTTTTTAAAAATTCTTTACTATGGATCTTATATTTTTCTTACTTATAATGTCTGTTCTTTCTCACCTTTCTCTTTGAAATGAACTTATGTATCTTTCAAGCCTCAGCTTCTTGGAAACTTTCTTTTTTGGTTAGTATTCTTTTGTTCCTATTCCTATAAGTAAATCTGATGAAATTAGCAAAAGTAACTTTAGTTTATATTAGCAGGGCATGTACTATGATTCAGGGTACATTGCTTGGTGGGAGCATTATTATTATTATTATTATTATATTATTTGGTAGAGGAGTAAATTGAAAATCAAACAAGTTTATTCACTTTAGCCAAAACTGAAAAAGACTAAGTTAAAGAGATAGAATTTGGATCCAGTCTCCCTGTAGGCTCTCCATACAAAACCTTATGCATTCTATCACATTACCACACCACTTACTTTGAGATCATTAATGTTAGCTAATTTGGGTGGAGTAGGATGCTATAAATTATGAATGCTCATAATTAATCTACACAAGAGATTAAAAGGAATTGTTACTGACAGTTTTTTTAATGCACTATAGTGAAGTTTGAACACCAAGATAAATAATTTATACTCAATTATAAACCAATTATGTAGGTTCAATTTGGAGGTTCTTTTGAAGTCCTAGAATTTCTTGCTCAGTGAATACTGAGAAAGGATAGGTGGCAGCAGATGGTCCATGTCTGCACGCCTGTGCAAGTCCTTAACCTCTCTGAATTAAGCAATGGATAGGGTAACGAAATCATCAATGTTCATTTCTTTTAACTCATGTGCAAGAGTTTAGAATATACAGCAGAAATTGTGAATGGAGAGAGTTACCCAGGGATGACACATTAAATTCCTGAACATATCCTGACCAGAGAAGAAGGCCAATAAAATCAAATAGATATAAAAAGTTTGAAAGATGAAGGAATCAGATGTCACTGATTCTTTTTTCCATTCCTGATATCCTCCCATTTCTCTGAGAAGAAGGGGGGCATATGATAGAAATTAATTCAACTTCTTACTCCCTGTCATGTTTATCTTCTAAGAATTTCTTTTGTATAGCAAACATTCTTTTTTTAACATTTTATAGTGAGTCCAGTACTATTTATTTGTGTCATATCTTCTATTCTATAACATTTTACATTATTGTATTGTATTTTATACCTTTATTACTATGTCTTCTATGGCACCTCTTTAAAAACACACTAAAATAATCCTAAGTAAACACAAAAATAATGAATTAAACTCTAAGTTATTATATTTAAGTTTTTTGTTTGTTTGTTTGTTTGTTTGTTTTTGTGACAGAGATGGAGAGATGGACAGATAGGACAGACAGACCAGAAGAGAAAAAGATGAGAATCATCAATTTTTTGTTGTGATACCTTAGTTGTTCAGTGATTACTTTCTCATATGTGTCTTAACCTGGGGGGTTACAGCAGACCGAGTGACCCCTTGCTCAAGCCAGCAACCTTGGGCTCAAGCTGGTGAGCCTTGCTCAAGCCAGATGAGCCCGTGCTCAAGCTGGCATCCTCTAGTTTCGAACCTGTGTCTTCCACATTCCAGTCTGATGTTCTATCTACTGCGTCATCGCCTGGTCAAGCTGTATTTTAAATTATTAAGTGTAGGTGTAGCTTAGTTTCTTTTTTTAAAAAAAATCACCAACATTTTTGAAATTGAAGCTTTTGGGAAAATAATAGGAAGAACGGGCAAACTCAGACATTAATGAGTCACCAATGTCAATAAGAAATTTGGGTGTTAAGAGCATTGCGGCTGAATTTTGAAGAAAAGGGCATAATACCAGGATACACCAATGGCAGGGAATATAAAACAGGATAAATTATTAGAAAAGACAGTTTTCTAATAGTCTGAAAGCACCAGTAAGCCACAAGAAGCTCAGCTAAGCAAAACTAATTGCTGTAATCTCTTTCTAAGATTCTAAGATGCTAGACTCTTACTTTCATTACCATCTAGTAAACCATATAATTATCTTTCTTGCTTCATCAATTGAGCATCAGAAGGCTTTTTCTTGTCACTATTTCTAAGGTCAATCACCCTGCTAGGAACATAGTGGTCATAAATAAATGTTTACAAATAAATGGTTGAATAAATAGAAAGAATGCATGCGTGCATGGAATAATGAATATGCTAATATCACTCCTGTTCTTTTGAAAGATGGAAAATGGGGGGGGGGATTATATGAATTAACAAGCTTTACAAGTAATATGGGGTCCTCTGATAATTTCATCAGGGGGTAAAAATGGATGAATAAGAGTTTAGAATAGAGAGATAATTGTTCATTATATTTTCCTGAGAGATAAGAAACAAAGTGTCCCTCATTTCTCATTATTAAACTATGCGGTCTGGGTTCTTTTTCTTTTTCTACATAAGTTTGCAAATTCCTGATTACCAGCATGTATGTGATGTATCCCAGAAGAGATGTTATGTGGAGAGAAATATAAGGATAGCAGGCTTCCTGGAGAACCCTGGTGCTCTCATCTCTCCACTGGCCTATGCCCTTTCTGTTGGTCCCCAGCCAGGTTGTTGTAAGAGACTCTGTATCCAGACCCCCACTGTGAGAGAAAGGAGGACACTTTGTCCACCTGGACCGTATTTCTTATCATAATACTGATTTTTCTGTTTTCAGAAATAGACTATATTTCTTAAGTGGAGGCAGTTATTAAAATAAGAAACAGACAAGAATATAAAATAAAACCAATCTGAAATGTCTCAGTAGATAGTTTAAATGTTTTTCAAAAGTATTTAATTAAACACTACTAGCCCATCAGGATAAACAACTTTCAAAAGTATGAAACTAACTACCATTGTGGTTTTAAATGTTTGGCAGTGAGAACTGAATTAAGTTTATAGCCTCAAAACTGGAGAATTCTAGCTCTACCTAAACGATTGAGAGAATGATCTATTTCTATTGGTATTAATAAAAAAATGACATAAAATATAGTGTTCAAATAAGAAGAGTGCGTATTTCAAATTGTTTCTTAAATTTGAGGCTTCCTGTTATTGTTACTATTACTGAAAAGCTTCTGTTAGAATTGGTAATACATTTTCAACAGCTTATCATTTCTTATAGTATCAGATTGATTTTTTTCAAACTATAATTGTTATTTATGAAGTTGTCAGGGGTGTTAACAAGCGCACATTAATAAAACTCCTGTCTGATTTAAATACTTAGCAGATTAATGGTTGAGAAGCAGCAAACAGATTCAACTGGATGAAATTGAAAACAAATATGCCTAAATTACTTCCCTCAATTAAGGATATGAAACACCTAGGGATTAGAGTAAGATTACAAATTTTATACTTCTATGCCAAGACTCACTATAATGCAGGATCCAAATTATTGTTATTAAAGAATGTCATGTTGTAGAAAAGTACCATGTACAGATTTCACTGCAATGGTATTCAAAGGTTAATATTTCTTTTTATTGTTTTGTTTGTTGTGTATGCTTGCTTGATTTTCCTTGCATATTTATGTCTTAATTCCTCCCAAAAGTTGTAAAGCTTGTGTCTTAGGAAGCTGTATAGAAAAATGATTATGTTTGTGAGTATCACAAATTACAGTAATATTAAATAAATTTTCCATCTAGTGGAAAAGGTATATTTGGATAAGGCATCTGGCTGTGAGCAGTTTCTACAATCAGTCTTTAATGACCACGTGGTATGTTGTTAATGGAAGAGTCAAAACTGAATTGTTGGAGCCACTAGAGCCCAATGTATTTGCAAACCAGTGTATTGGCTCTGTTCCTGCTGTGTGTTCTGAGCAGAGTCCCTGAGTGGTAGTCAGAACACTATTTCAGTTTTCTGTTTTTTGTGTCTCTTAAAATTTGATCTACTCTTACTGATGATTTACCTGTGCTTAATTCTCTTTCCATAATTTTGACTTTTAATAAATCAGGTATTTCTTACCAAGTACTCTGTCAATGCTAAAATACAGATCAGGAACTAATTTTTCATATTTTAGTGCTATTTATTCATTTGAATTATGTGGATCTAACCTGGGCATTGAGCCCTCTGGAAATGATGTTTAAAAATCCATAAATGAATAATTTTAGGAGATGTGGAGACAAAAGTAGTGCATTCTGTCCTGGTCCTAGAATGCTGAATCAATTGGGGGAAGAGTAAACAAGGAAGACAGAGGTCGCAGAGAAATAAGACATAAAGAAATGAAGTGGGAAGGAGAACAAAACAGGCATCAGAGAAAAAAATATTGGCCAAATTATGTCAAGAATTTGGCAGAAGGACAAGAGGAACAGAACTCTGGCTGTAAGTCATGTGATTTTGTAGGAATACAAACAAAAATAGTGTTTAAATACAATCCATGTCTTAAACTAAGAAAAAGAAATGCCATAAACTATTTATGTGAAATTAATGTGCATTATTTGTATCCAATGAAAAGAACAATAAAATAAAATAATTATTTGAATAATACTAAAATATAACCTGAGTTCCTTATGAGTATTTCTCATACCACTTACAAAGCTATTCTTAGATTGCAAAGGACATTAGAAGTTATCAACATTTTCAATTACCATAAGTAGATGACCTAGATTTAATTCAACACCCATGATTTTCTTAATTAGAAAGTTTTTATACCCAGCAATACTTTAAAATATATTTGGTACAATTTGAAAACTTTAAAACCAGATGGTACTTTTGTTAACACTTTAGCAAGCAAATTTGATATTGTCATTGAATTTAAAATGAACACGTGTACTGAGGCCCTTGCAAGACAAATGTAAAATTCAAAGGTATCTGAATCTGTCTGTGCTTAAATCAGAATTGCCCACTATAACTACCATATATATGATAATCACATGGCTTAAAGTGACCTAGAGAATCTTTTAAGCTTTCATCAAGTATTTTTTTCCAGATGGATAAGATATATTTTCTAAATTTACATTTTAAACATATATGGAAATGCAAAAATAAAATTAAATGATATAGAATCAATAAAATATTATTTTTCCTGTAAAATCTATAGTAATTTCTTCTAAGCCATTATACTTAAGATCATCCACAATACTGCAGAAAATATTAAAATTTTATTTTCATATACAAATTATCTTTTCTTAGTTTTCTAACATGTGATAATTTTCACTTAATCATAGCACTGTTTCAAAAGGAGAAATGCACCCCCATGTTTATGGCAGCATTGTCCACAATAGCAAATATCTGGAAACAGCTCAAGTGTCTGTCAGTGGACGAGTGGATTAAAAAGCTTTGGTATATATATACCATAGAATACTACTCAGCCATAAGAAATGATGACATAGGATCTTTTACAACAACATGGATGGATCTTGATAACATTATACTGAGCAAAATAAGTAAATCTGAAAAAACTAAGAACTATATGATTCCATACATAGCTGGGGGGGAAGAGGGAGGTGGTTGAGGGAGGGGAGGGACACAAAGAAAACCAGTTAGAAGGTGACAGAAGACAGTTGGACTCTGGGTGATGGGAATGCAGCATAATCAAATGTCAAAATAATCTAGAGATGTTTTCTCTGAACATATGTACCCTGATTTATCAATGTCAGCCCATTAAAATTAATAATAAAAAATTTTCACTTAATCAAAAGAAGTCAGATGATCCAAGAAGATGGTTGAGTAAGTGAATGTTTTTATTATTATTATTATTAAGTAGAGAGACAAGGAGGCAGAGAGACTCCCACATCCACATTGACCGGGATCTACCTGGCAAGACCTGTCTGGGTGTGACGCTCTGCCCATCTGAGGCTTCAGCACTATTGCTCAGCAACCAAGCTATTTTCTTGCCTGAGGCCAGGCCATGGAGTCATCTACAGCACCTGGGGCAACTTGCTCTAACCATTTGTGCTATGACTGTGGGAGGAGAAGAGAGAGAGAAAGAGAGAAGAGATGGAGAAGCAGATGGTTGCTTCTCTTATGTGCCCTGACCAGGAATTGAACCCAGGACTTCTACGTGCCAGGCTGACACTCTATAGCTGAGCTAACCAGCCAGAGCTGAGTACATGGATGTTACACTCACCTCCTCCCAGGATCAAACAGTAGTTATAAGTAAATTTAATAACAATCATCCTAAATAACCTACTTAAAGGAAGAAGAGTCTGATAACCAAGGATTTACAGAAGAAGTCATATCAAGACTTGTAAGAAGGGTGGAGGCATGAAAATTGCTGAACCCACTCCCATTAGTGGCAGCTGAGGTTCCAGAGAGGTATATAAGTTGTGGGATGAGGGTAACTCTGAAAAGAGTGGGGTTTAAATCTCAAGCTGAACCTCCCAGCCGAGAGAACCAGAGCTGTGAAGAGGTGTCCAGATAATATTCAATGTGAAAAGCAGTGAGGTTTCTGTTTGCCAGAAAGAAAAGAGAGTCCACAGAGATGCAAACACTCCCTTAAAGGGCCAATGAACAAAACCTTGTTCACAGTCACTTTTCTTAGGCTCTGGTGGAGGGAGGGCTGAGCAGATAAGAGTTGTATGAAGAGAGTCAGGGGTTTGCAGCTCTGGGGGAAAGTATGGTGGGGACTGCCCTCAATATCCCTGTGCAGAGTCATTCTTTTATATTGTAGTCACCAACTCTCTTGGGTGGAGCATTCTTCTCTATGTGACATTAGGTTTGGGGAAAGAAAGTGCCCAATCATTGGAACTCTCTTTCCCTTAACCCTGCAGAGATTGGGTCCTGCTGAGAAGTCAGTGGCCTTGCCCAGGAAATAGAAGTTTGGACAGACTCAGGAGCTGACAGTGACTCAGTTCTCTGGTTTTGAGTAGGGGTGATAACCCCCAGTTTTCCATGAATCTCGCTGGCATTTTTCTTCTCACTGGAGATTCAGTAGAACCACCCACTTGTCTGCCAACAGACCCATTTTCTGGGCTCCAGAGTTCCACTTTTCTTACTCCTAGTAGTGTCTCAACCCTGTTGAGATTGGGGCAAAATCTTGGACAAACTAAGACTTGTGATTCTAGGGTGGGGGCCACATCTACCACCTTCCTTGGGGCTTAACTGGCATCTCCCCTCCAGGGGAGATCCACTAACTTCATATTCTAGACTCCACCAGAGACTGTTTTAGTGACTGAACCTAATAGGTAGCCAGAAAGCAGAGGCAGCCAGGCATAGTTGTGGGAAGCCTTGGGACTTTTCTAACCTGCCTCTGGGCCATTGTTAATAAAATTTGGCCTTGATGTGCAGCTTGATCCTTCACATGTGCACCTAATCTCAGCAGAGGCAGCCAAAAACTAGGGATTGCTTATAGCTCTAAATAGATTGCTGAGGGCCAGTTACAGTCAGTGTCTTACATTGGCATATATCTTCCCAAGAGGCCCAGAACCAGTACTGTCACTGGTAAATTTTAGACAACATCATAGTAGGATTCAGTTAGCTTCACAAGATGCACATCCAAAGGGAAATTTTGTCAGGCACTAAACCCAACTAATGTAATTACACTTCCTGTGGTCAACACCTATACAGCAGTTCACATGCTTTGATCAAGATAAAGCCTTATATTCAGCCAGCCTGAAGGTCAATCCCATGCACAACAGGCCAATAGCAATCAAGATTTAATTACAGCAAGTAGCCTACATAATCTACCCAACGGACATTCTTGGAGCAACAAGATCAAATGTTCAAGGAGACTGCACAGTTGGATCCAACAAAACACCTAATACAAAAAGCCACCCCATAAAAACTGGGAATCATAGCATCTGAAAAGAGATTCATATCCAAATTTTATATAGAATATATAAAACTCAACCCCCCAAACTACAAACAATTCAATATAAAAATGGATGAAGACTTGATAGATACTTTTTTAAAGAGGACATACAGGTAGCTAATATATATATACATATGAAAAGATATTCAGTCACTAATTATTAGATAAATTCATATTAAAACCATAATGAGATATCACCTTATACCTATCAGAATGACTATCCTCAATTAATCAACAAAAAAGAGTGTTGGTGAGGGTGTGGGGAAAACAGAATCCTGTGTTGTGTTGGTAGTAATGCAGATAGGTGCAGCCACTGTGGAAAGCAGTATGGAGTTAACTTTAAAAATTAGAAAGGGAACTGCCTTCTAATCCAGCATTTCAACTTCTGGGAATTATCTGAAAAAATGAAAAACACTATTTTGAGATAATACATGCACCCTTATGTTCATTACAGTGTTATTTACAATACCAAGATTTGAAAGCAGCCCAAGTATGCATCAGTAGATGAGTGGATAAAAAAGCTGTAGTACATTTACACAGTGAATAACATGTGGTATAAAAAGGAAGAAGATCTTACCTTTTGTGATATCATGAATGAACCTGGAGACCATTATGCTAAGTAAAATATGCCAGTCAGAGAAAGATAAATGATTTCACTTATATGAGAATCTAATGAACAAAATAAATTAACAACTAAAACAGAGACAGACTCATACATAGCAGGTTGCCAGCTGTCAGGGGTGGGAAGGTTGTCTGTGGGAGGTGGAGGGTTTGAACAAAAAAGGACAAAGAGAAAAAAAGAAAAAAAAAACTTAACATGGACAACAGTATGGGGATTGCTGGGAGAGCTGGAGAGTTGGGGAAGGATATAGGACAAATAAATTGTGATGGACAAAGATTTCACTTGGGGGTGAACACACCACACAGTGTACACAGATGTGTTATAGAACTGGGCACTTGAAACCTGTATAATTAAGTTAACCAGTGTCACCCCAATAAATTCAATTAAAAATAAAATAAAAGAGGTCATGTAATGGATTATGTTGAAACAAAAAATGGCCTAGAGTCCACCATACCTACCTACATAAATAGCATTTTGTATGATTTAATGTAATTTATGTGCAGTTTAAAGGACAATGTGATGGATCTTACTTACACTACCTTGTTTAAGAAATAAAACAATACCAATATTATAGATAATTAATTGTGTTATTCTAGTCCTCTAACCATTTGATTATTTTCACTTTTCTTAAAAGTTAAGTTTTAAATTCTTTATTTATATATTATATTTTTCAATATATATGCATAATCCTGTCAATTTTACTTTTTAAATTTGAATTTTTATTATTTACATGTTTTAGATTTCTCAATTTTTTTGTGAAATTAGACTCCACTTATGTTTAGCAATGCATTTTAAACACAAAAATACTTTTTATTCACATTAATTTTGGTAATATTTGCCTAGTACATCCAATTCTGAAGTATGTTTCAATCTTTTTCTTTATTTTATGAGGGCTTTATGGATTTTTTTTAATGGACTTGATACAATTCATTAAAGAAAAAAAAAAAAAAGCTTTAGTCAAAAAGACGGCTGTCCCCTTACAGATAGGCATTTTATTCATTGATTTCCTTAATTATTCAATCACTAAATATTTATTTCTAAACATTGTTTTAGATTCTTGTGATACCACAGTAAAATAATCTCCCCTCACGGATTTTAACATCTTGTAAGGGTGACAGGTATACATAAGAAACCAAATTTTAAAATTATCAATATTCTTAGTTGAAGTTTGGATAGCAACATTGTAATTTCACATTGAGTCACTCTATGTGAATAGACTTCTTTCTATTGCCTTTATGGTGTTCCTTACTTTTAACATAGATTTTTAAAAAATGGTTTTGTATATTTATGATATTTTACCATTCTTATGTATTAATCATGTATGAAAAGAATGTTATGTAAAATCTGAATAAATCATGGTAAGTACAAATACATTTGAAAATAATACATCTTAACAAAATGTTAAATAAACCTTTCTTACCTCCAAAGAAGGGTATGAGTGTTAGTGGTTGCATTTCCTAAAGAATGCTCAGACAGCATTAAAAGTCACAAACCATTTATTCAAAATTATCAACTAAAGGTTGATAACCTCTTTTCCAGCTCCAATCTCTATATGAAGGAAACCAACAGTGATCTTGGAAAATTGTTGGTAAGAAATATGTGTGTTGAGTTGTCAGAGTCCTATGATTTTCTCTGAAGCCTTCTTTACACTTGCTGTGAGGTTCTACTTACATTTCAAGACAAATGAAAAAGGCTTTCACAGAACTACTTGGACACCTGATACAGTTGCCCTGGAGAGTCAGGGACATAGACTTGTCATTGACTTTCATCCAAAGCAAGCCAAGCTGGTATAAACCATTTAAAACTTCTCTTAAAAGAAAGATACAGATGCATTTTGAAAGAACAGCCTGAACTCCCAGTTCTTGGCAACAGTAAGGCGCTGAGGTTTTTCGTGTTTTTAGTGATGATATAGAATGGAGCTAAGCTCGTATCTCTTGTAAGGACCATATGCAAAGTAATACCTGCCAAGGTATGATGACTTTGACAGATTACATATGTGGTGGCCTACAGAATCAGTTAGCACTTGAGAACAATATGATAAAAGATTCTCAGAAGGAGAGCTCAAAAAGCTAATAAGAATAATTGAACATCTTATCATTGGACATCAATAATAAAAATCATTGTCCATAATTGGGACATCTGCCCAGAGTAACTCTGGTGGCCATCTAATCAGCAGTTTATCTCTACTCCCACTGCTGACCCCATCCTGAGAGCAACCAACCACAGCAGAGCAAGTAGGGGAAGATGGAAACCAAGAGGTAGACAAACCTCTCAATCCTCCTTCTCTTCGCTATGGACTAACATGGGTTAGAATAAATCTGAGAGAAGTAACATTTTGAAGTGGATGAATGATAGATGATTTTACATTTGACTCGACAGGATTTTTATATCCAAAATTTAGAATGACAATAACTATACAGAGTGATAAGAAATGTTATGAAATCTAGTTGAGATTTTTTAAAGGTGGGAAAGGACCTCTGGTGTTGAGGAGTTGAAAGTTGATGTGAGAGGAGATCCAAGATAGCAGTAGAAGTAGATAGATGTTACATTCACTTCCTCTTAGGACCAACCGGAGTTACAACTATATGAAAGATCAACCATCCTGAATAGCCAACTGAAAATTAGCTGAAGAGAAGTCTTATAACTACAAATTCACAAAATAAGCCACATCGAGATTGGTAGGAAGGATGGAGACACAAAAATGGCTGGTTCTGCTCTTACAGGTGGAAGCTTAGGTTCTGGACAGATATCTCAGTGGCAAGGAGGATTACCCTTGAGAATTTTAGGGTCTAAAGCTCAAGCTAAGCTCCTCAGCCAGAAGCACCAGAGCCAGAAAGAGATGCTGATGAAATATCCAGCTGTGAAAAGCAGCAAGTTTTTTGTCTGCCAGAAAAAGACAGGAGTCCACAGAAAATTATAAGATATAAAAGAAAAAAATTGAGAAAGATACAAATAAGTGGAAGTTTATACTGTGCTCATGACTAGAAAAATTAACATCATTAAAATATCCATACTATTCAAAGCAGTCTACAAAGTCAATTCAATCCCTAATAAATACTAATAACATATTTCACAGATTTAAAACAAATATTTCAAAATTCATATGGAATCAAAAAAATACCCCATATACCATCAGTAATCTTGAAGAAGAACAAAACTGAACATATCACAATACCTGATGTCAAACTATACTACAAGACTCTTATAACCAAAACAGTTTGGTACTGGCATGAAAACAGGCACATAGATCACTAGAATAGAACAGAGAGCCCAGAAAAAAATTCTTGCCTTTATGGTCATTTAATATTTGACAAAGGAGGCAAAAGCATATAACAGGGTAAAGACAGTCTATTCAATAGTTAGGAAAATTGACAGGTATATGAAAAAAAATGCAGCTAGATTTTTTTTTTCACCACACTAACACCATACACAAGAATAAACTCAAAATGAATAAAAGACTTAAATATAACTTGTGAAATCATAAAAATTCTAGAAGAAAACATAGACAGTAAATCTCAGACATCTCTCACAGCAGTATTTTTGCTGATCTAGCCACTTGGGAAAGGGAAACAAAGGAAAAAATATGTATAAATAAATGGGACTACATCAACCTAAAAAGCCACAAAATAAAACAACAACCAACAACTATCAACAAAATGAAGAGGCAACCCACTGAATGGGAGAACATATTTACCAGTGATATAGCTGATAATGGGTTAATTTTCAAAATATATAAGCAATTTATAAAGCTCGACACCAGAAAGATAATTCAATTTAAAAATGTGCTAAAGGCCTGAATAAAAACTTCTCCAAAAATGACATATGAAAAAATGCTCAAGATCAGTAATCATTAAAAAATGCCAAATAAAACCATAATTAAATACCATCTTATACCTGCTAGAATGGCTTGCAATCAATAAATGAACAAACAACAAATGCTGGTGAAGATTTAAGAAAAGGGAATGCTCATGCACTGTTGGTGGGAATGCAGATTTGTGCAGCCACTATGGAAATTGGTATGGCGTTTCCTTAAAAAATTATAAATGGACCTCTGGACAAGTGGCTTACTGGAAAAAAATGTTGTCCCAGAACACTGAGGTCAGGGGTTTGATCCCCAGTCAGTGCACATAAGATTAATGAGTGCACAACTAAATAGAACAACTATTTATAATGAGTTAATGCTTCTTTCTCTTTCTCTCTTTTCTCCTTTTTATTTCTCTATATCACTCCATTTCTCTTTCTCTCACAACTCAATGGAAACTTTTTTTTTTTTTTTCATTTTTCTGAAGCTGGAAACGGGGAGAGACAGTCAGACAGACTCCCGCATGCGCCCGACCGGGATCCACCCGGCACGCCCACCATAGGGCGACGCTCTGCCCACCAGGGGGCGATGCTCTGCCCATCCTGGGCATCACCATATTGCGACTAGAGCCACTCTAGCGCCTAGGGCAGAGGCCACAGAGCCATCCCCAGCGCCCGGGCCATCCTTGCTCCAATGGAGCCTCGGCTGCGGGAGGGGAAGAGAGAGACAGAGAGGAAAGCGTGGCGGAGGGGTGGAGAAGCAAATGGGCGCTTCTCCTGTGTGCCCTGGCCGGGAATCGAACCTGGGTCCTCCGCACGCTAGGCCGACGTTCTACCACTGAGCCAACCGGCCAGGGCTGGAAACTTTTTTTTAATTGAAAATAGAACTGCCTTTTGACACAGTCATTCCATTTTTGGGAATATATCTTAAGGATCCCAAAACACTAATTCAAGAAATACGTGCACCTTTACATTTATTGCAGTGTTATTTACAATAGCTGAAATCTGGAAATAGTTCAAGTGCCTATTAGTGGAGGAGTGGATGAAAAAACTTTGGTAACTTGACACGATGGAATACTATGTGGTCGTTAAAAAGAAGCAAATCATATCTTTTGTAACAGCATGGATGAATCTGGAGATTATCATGCTAAATAAAATAAGCCAGACATCGAAAGACAAATACTATGTGATCTCACTTGTTTGTGGACTCTAATGTACAACTAAACTGATGAATAAATTAGAAACAAAGAATAAATACATGGAATAAACTGACAGGTATCAGAAAAATGGGGTTTTGGGAGACTGGGTCATAGAAAATGAAGGGATTAAGCAAAAATACATACATACATACATATAGATATATACTGCTCACAAAAATTAGAGGATATTTTATTGTTTCATAATCATTTCAAAATATCCCCTAATTTATGTGAGCAGTATATATAACACATAGACAGAGAACAACAGTGTGGTGATAGCCAGAGGGGAAGGGGAGTGGGGGGTTGGTGGAGGTGGGAAAAGTGTGGATATGTTGAAGACTAAAGAGACTTTGCTTAGGGCAATAGGCATAGGATGCAGTGTGCAGGTTATATTTTACTGAGTTTCACACCTGAACTTATACCGCAAAAATTTAATTAAATATAAATTATAAAACATATTTATAAGAAAAGTTGATGTGAGAAATATAAATATGTTTTCCCTTCTTATGCTCCCCTAGTCCATTTGGATCAAACTATATATTACACGCTATTTTAATAATTCTCTTAAATTCATAAGAGGTCAAATGGTTTCAAAACTGACAAAATTTACTCCAAACCTTGCTTTTTATTTCAAATAAACTTACTGATGAGTGTCAAAACTAAGTTTACTAAATTTTCCTGGAAATCATAAGCAACAAATGACGCAAAGTGGAGTTTAAATATTTTTGGCAATAAACTTTTACCTTAATTTTTTTTTATTCCCTTTCTCCAAAGATATCTATCCTTTATGATTCTGTGTTCAGGATTGGGTACAAAATGTGGGTGAATTTACAAAAACTTCAGAAGTGAGTTAAAAATACAATTATTTTACTCAATCCAGGCTTACACTAGTTAATGAAATGAACATACAGAAGATTGCAATTGTGGTAATACAATGTATGACATTAGTAGTTTAAATGATTTATATGAATAGATTAAGGTAGGAGGGTGAAAAAAATAAAAACATGAAAAGTCTCCATCTTTCACAGCTTTAAAATGTTGGCTCTGTTGTGTGGCATAATTAAGTCAACAGTCTGCTGGTTGGGTTCCAGGCATGCAGACAACTGTTCCTTCACTGCCACCAATAAATTCACAGGTCTGCACTTTATTCAAAAGCTGTTGTACACAGCCTTTTCTAATGTGGGGTTGATGCCTAGAAAAATTGAGATGGATGGGAAAGCCCCAGAGATAAATAATAGCAGGAAAGACAGTTATTTAGACAGTGTCCAGATCAACAGTTAGGTATGCAAAATATTACTTATAGACTAGTTCTCAAAATTTCTTAATAATTAGAACTTAAATTTCTCTCACGTAACTGCCATAGTTTTTATACAGGTAAAAAGAAATTTTATCCCAATTTGACAACTTTCTATTTTTGGAGTAATGGGCATGATATTTTATTTATTTAGTTATTTATTTTTTATTTAAGTATATTTGGTATACAATTTTATATTAGTTTTATGTGTACAGTACAGTGATCTTCATTTTTCTACCATATAATGAGATCACCCCATTAACTCTAGTAATCATCTGGTACCACGAAAACTTATCATAATAGCATTGGCTGTATACTCCTTTACCCTTTCCACCTGTTCCCTCACCCTTTGGTCTCTGTTTCTATGTGTCTGGTTTTGTTTTATTTTATTTATTTTATTTTTCTTTAGATTCCACATGTAAGTGAAACCATACATTTGTCTTTCTCTGTCTGACTGATTTCACTTTGCATAATACCCTCTAGGTCAACTTTTAGTTAACTTATTTTAAGAATTTCATGTTACCTGTATCTGGTTTGCTTTTAAGTGGAAGATCTGAACGCTGCCTTCAGGAACTGCTCTTTCTCTTTGAATTTTTTGAAAGAATAACAATATTGTTTACCTTTCTGCCTGTGTTCTTTAGAAAGTTTTAGATTATTAATAATCACATTTAATAGGGGCATATGTTTAATAATAATGGTGTTTGTAGGTTTATATAGACAGACATATGCAGAAATGACACATCTGAAATTTGACTTGTGCAAAGTAGGCATTTGTAAGAGTAAAAACTAACCTTTATTTGTTTCAGACACTGTTCTAACTTCTCTATATCAACCCCTTGATTTCTGCCAAAAACCATGCATTGCAGGGATTGTTTTCAGTTGTACAGACAAACAGAAGAAAAGCTGAATAAGGCGATGGATGGTAGGTGGCAGAGCTGAGATTCAAACAGAGTTGGGGCTTAGACCTTGCACTATTACACCCTATAATAACGTGTTCTGAGAAGGGGATGGGGTTGAGAAGTTGATTCTGTCATGGTGCTTGCAGATTTGATTGTGGTTGTAATTGTGATAAAAACGATATGAAAAAATAAGTTCCATTCTGGATCAGGAGATAAGCTAAATACATTGCATATAAAATATCAAATAATTATTTTAAATACTTATGTGTAAAAAAGTATTACTGCTTGTATTTTTCACATGAGGAAACTAATGCTGAGAGAGATTATGTAACTTTCCCACAGTCTCAAAGCTAATGCATTAGAGAGCCAGGATTTCTGGTCAGGAGTTCCAAATCTAAAGTCAAGTCTTCACATTTGTACTCAATTCTGTACTAATCTTTATTTTTCTAGAAGTATATGATTACATCAATGTAACACTGGTACACAGGCACTGAGATAGTTAATTCTTTTCCTTATGATTACCATTTCATTAAAGAGTCATGTTAGCTAAAATCTATATCCATTTCTGATTTACACAGAAATATCCACACAGATTAAAATAGGTTACTTGCGGAATTAAAATTTTTATTTTAAATGGAATAGTCTCTACATTCATATATGACCAGGCTAGATTTAAAAATTAAAAATATTTATTGACAAACCATACTTATTTTTCTTTTATACTCCACACTCCTGAACTATTTTAGCATAAGATATTGCAGGTCAATATTTATCATGTCAAAAGTTATCGTAAAGGTTATGAAAAACACAGTGCAGAAAAGAAGACAGTCTTGATCATATAATGAAAATAAGCAGTCCAAGAAAAATTTTGATTTGGTAGGGTTGAGTTTGAAATGTATTTAGAATAGAGTCACAAAACAGGGAAGATAAGTTTGGCAGGTAATAGGGAAAATTTATAATAATGGAAAGTAAGGTAATAGAAATAAGTCTGTCTGCCCCTAGGTCTTCCTAAAGCATCTATGTGTAGTAAATAAAATGATCAAGTAATTTTGAGTTGGAAAAAAAAATTTAGTAAGCACTTAAAATATTGGGGGGGAAAGAAAGCATTTTAAAATTTCTTAATTCCACATAATCATGCAGTTATAGCACAAGTATCTTAATATTAATTGTTATCCTAATACAGATATATTTTACTTACCATTTAATATTTCATCAAATATGGCATATTTTTCTATTTAAATTTGTGTACTTTATTTTTTTATATTTTCAGCATGATTTCTTTTTATATTCCTGTGCCATAAGTTTATAAGTATTCTTGTATTTTTGGCATTTGTGGGCATTTTTGAAATTGTACTGAGGAGTGTCATAGTTGAAAATATAGCAACTTATGACATTCAACTCTCAGAAAAGGAAGATTATATCTTTCTTTTGCTAAAAACCTTCCATTGTTTCCTACAACTTCTAAAATAAAAGTTAAAGTTTATTCCGTAGCTTTCAGCCCTAGGTGATGTGACTTCTGATTACATCCCCAGCCACTTTCTCTTTTGTTCACTCTGTTTCAGTCTCACTGGTTGTTTCCTTGTTATTTCCCCATCACATCAAATGCCCTCCAGCTTCAGGACCTCTGCAGTCACTGCATCTTCTGCCCACATCACTCTCCCTGCAGATCCTCAGGACTCAATTTCTTCACTCCCTCAAATCTCTGTGCCAATTTGATCACTTCAGTGATGGCTTCATCACCACACTTTCTAAACTGGTTTGCATTCTATTTTTTGAATCTTCTTTATTCTTCATCAACCTTATTATTTATCTACATAAAATATTATAGTATTTTTTATAATAGATTTCCTCCCCCCAGCATAGTATTAATTCTATTCTGGTAGGGATTATGTCTTTTTATTCATTGATCTGACACCAACAGGTTAAACACAAACTTTGTAAATAATAAGCAAAAGAGGAATTATAAATAAATGAATCCAATCCCTATACCAATACCTGCATGGAGATTTTTTTTTTTTCCCACACTATGTGCCATTTTCTAGGAAGGCTTATAAAAGGCTGCAGAAGTTCAGAGTCCGATTTGAGATCTTCACTCTTACTCTATCTGATACTTTATAAAGCACTGTATCTGTGGGCTTTGTATCTTGGTCTAGTTATGCAAAGTTGGTGCAGCAGTGACATGTTTGTGACTCATTCAGTCTTTCATACAGCATGTGAAAAGATAGTCCTTGCTATGTCACAGCCACGGGGATGGCTGTCTCCTGGCCTTTTGGAGCTAGTTTGCGTTCTGACCACTTTCAAAGATGTGTCACATCTCTTCTGTCAGACTCTAAGATACTTCCATTTAACTTCATTGTTTCTTAAATTGGCAAGTGTGATTGCTGATACTGTAAAAGCACTAGGAATATTAATTTCAGTTTTGTCAGTCTTAATCTGCTTGCAAGTTTCTCCATTAGGTTTAGTCTTAAGAAGCTCTATCTTTTTGGGCACCACCATATCTAATAAGGGCAGCAATGTAAAACTAAGGTAGGCTATTCAGATTTATTGGTAATAGCTCAATTGTCACATAAATGTGAATAAGGGTCCCAGTAGCTTGGAGTGAATACCTTCTAAAAGGCTCTATAATGAAAGTCTTTTCATCTGTAGCAATTTAAATGTGTAATAAAGTTTTACATGTTTAAAATGTTTCATCAATTAGTACTACTGTGAAATCTATTAATTCTATAAACAAAAAAAAACTTTTAAGGATTTTTAGAGATAATGTAAATAGGTAAATATTGACAGATAATATGACTAATAATAGAAAGTTGTGAAACCATGTTAAATAATTTAGGATGTTTAAGACCAGAGATGTTTTCAAAACTTAAAATGACAGTACTAGGTGCTTTACTAAATTTTGGCTATTATAATTACTTAAAAATGTTTTGGAATAGTAACATCTATAACACTACATGCAAAAATTTTAGGAACTGTTTTGGGTTTTTATTTATTGATTTCCATTTTAGACTGAATTATTAAAAATTATCCTTTGTGTAATTTTTATATGAGTTAACAAAATGCATTTGGTATCTCAAAATTTCATAAAAAATTATAAAAATAAAAGTTAAAATCCATAAGTCATTTTTAATCCAGATATTGAAAAAGATATAAAATATAGGTAGCAGAAAAAGTAAGTTATTTTTTGCTTTTTCTAATTTTTTACTAAACTACTGACTTCAACTGAGTACAAAAAATTATATTACAAAATTTCAATATATTGATTTCAGGAAGAACTTAATTTTCACAATTGCTGACTGTTTTTGAGCTAAAGATCTAAAAATCTGAGAACTAAAATTGTAATAATAAAACGACATTACAATGATATTTTCTCAACTTTATTTTAGATTTTCTGTTCTATCCAAAGGTGATTTTATTGAGATAATTTTCATATTTGTACACAAACATATTTCAACATATAACAATTTGTTAATTAGTCAAACTCTGATATGAAACACTTCAATATTCAGCTTATTTACCTGGCTAAAATCCCACAATATATTGTAAGTAACGTTAATATAAACACTTAAATAATATATCTAACTTTCTTTTTTGATTTCTTTCTACAAAATACTGTATGAAAATGTCTTACATATAAAAATAACTGAATCATTTTATGACAAATATTTTCATGACTCTTGAGATGCAGTGAAATACTATTATCCAAATGGCGCAGATTATATGCTAAGCGCATGATGTTCTAGTAGCTAAATTAGCACATTGTCAACATTCAGAATTCACACTTATTCATTTACATGTTTACTATTTGCTAATTTAGTAAATTCATTAAAACATTCTCATTGCTGTTTTATTTTGTTTCTCTGTCAGCAAGGACAAACAAACATTCAATTATTATATGCTATAATATCTTGAAAAACTTACTAACATATAAATCTAAAAATTAATTGTTTAAAATTATGTCAATAGTTGATATATTTCTGATTGGCTAAAACATTAAAAATTCAGGTTTTTTAAACTTTTTATCTTCTTATGGTTTCTTTTATACTTTTAGTTATCTTTTATTTTGATTCAAATATCTATTAATTAAAAACATTTATTTATGTGTCATCTGAGTTAGCCTGTCTTATATTTTCTTAAGCATAATAAGTGCCCTTCTAAAATACTTGCATATTTATTCAGTTATATAATTGCTCCTACTTTTGCCACCTAAAACAGTTTATAATGGATAATTGATGAGCTGATTTGAGACTACTATGTAACTAGAAAGCATGTCATTGGTGTTAAACTAACTAGTTTTTCATAAATTTCTGTCATCTGTGAATTTAAAACTAGATATCATTATATCATGTTGTATCTTAACAACCATGCTAAACCTACTAATTTCACACAAACAACAAGTCTCTAAAATAGTAGATTATTTTCCTAAGTCAGTGTGTCCCTGAAATATTACCAGAGTTAAGTTTCGTAGGATTTCCAATTCGTATGTTTTAGAAAAAATACAAGTACAGTTAACTTGAATGGGGCATGAAAATTGAACATTTTAACATTAAGAGAGCCATTACATATGTTGCTGAAAAAATAAAACCTGGAGCAATAGTCAGCCCACTTTGTCTCTAAAGAAACAGGTGGGGAATGTTTTAAGTTTTGTTTGCCAAAAGAAAAATATAAGTGCCTTTTCTGTAGGTGCATTTATTTACCTATTTTTTATTCTTTAATATTTATTAATTTTTAATTTATTGTGTTTACATGGATTCAATTGTCCCACTGAATTTAACTCCCTCATCCCCACCCCTGTATCCCTTTTTATACTTCCTTTACCCCCTCCCCCTAACTCTGTCCCCCCTTCCCTCTAGGATTTGCTCTCCTGTTATCTATACCTTATACCTCTGTGTTATGTATATATAGTTTCATTAATCCCTTTACATTCTCTGATCCCATTCCCTAATCCCCCTTCCCTCTGACTGCTATTCCTCTGGTCCCTGTGAACCTGCCTTTGCCTCTACTCTGTTCCTCAGTTCACTTTGTTCATTAGATTCCACATATATGTGAGATCATATGATATTTTTCTTTCTCTGCCTGGTTTATTTTACTTAGCATTATAATCTCCAGGTCCATTCATGCTGTCACAAAAGGTAAGATTTCCTTCTTTTTCACAGCCACATAGTATTCCATTGTGTATATGTACCATTGCTTTTTAATCCACTCGTCCACTGATGGACTCTTGGGCTGTTTCCAGATCTTGGCTATTGTAAACAATGCTGCAACAAACATGGGGGTGCATTTCTTCTTTTGAATCAGTGATTTGGTATTCTTAGGATATATTCCTAAAAGTGGGATATCTGGGTCAAAAGGCAGTTCCATTTTTAATTTTTTGAGGAAACCCCATACAGTTCTCCAAAGTGGCTGCACCAGTCTGCATTACTACCAGTAGTGCAGGATGGTTCCCTTTTCTTCACACCGTCGTCAGCACTTACTGTGTGTTGTTTTGTTAATGAGCACCATTCTGAAACATGTGAGTTGGTATATCATTGTGGTTTTAAACTGCATTTCTCTGATGATTAATGATGTTGAACATTTTTTCATATGCCTATTGACCATTTGTATGTCCTCTTTGGAGAAGTGTCTGTTCAGTTCTTTTACCTATTTTTTAATTGGATTGTTTACCTTACTGGTGTTGAGTTTTAGAAGATCTTTATAAGTTTTGGCTATTAACCCATTATTAGATGCATCGGTGAATATGTTCTCCCATTGTGTAGGTTGTCTTTTTATTCTGTTCATGGTGTCTTTTGCTTTGCAAAAGCTTTTTAGTTTGATATAGTCCCATTTGTTCATCCTGTTTTTTATTTCACTTGTCCTTGGAGATAAATCAGCAGAAATATTGCTGCAAGAGATACTGAAGAGTTTACTGCCTATGTTCTCTTCAAAGAAATTTATGGTTTCATGACTTACATTTAAGTCTTTTATCCATTTTGAGTTTATTTTTGTGAACAGTGTAAGTTGGTCATCTAGTTTCATTTTTTTGCATGTACCTGCCCACTCTTACCAACACCATTTATTAAAGAGACTATCTTTACTCCATTGTATGCTCTTACCTCCTTTGTCAAATATCAATTTACCATAAAATGTGGGTTTATTTCTGGGTTCTCTGTTCTGTTCCATTGATCAGATGCCTGTTCTTATTATGCCAGTGCCAAGCTGTTTTGAGTACAATGGCCTTGTAGTATAATTTGATATCAGGAAGTGTGATACCTCCTACTTTATTCTTCGTTTTCCAGATTGCTAAGGCTATCTGTGTTCTTTTTGGTTCCATATACATTTTGGGAAGATTTGTTCTATATCCTTGAAGTATGCCATATATATTTTAATAGAAATTGCATTGAATTTATAAATTGCTTTGGGCAATATAGACATTTTAATGATATTTATTCTTCCTATCCATGAACGTGGTATATGCTTCCACTTGTTTGTATCCTCCTTGATCTCTTTTATCAATGTTTTCTAATTTTTTGAGTACAAGTTCTTTACCTCCTTGGTTAAATTTACTCATAGGTACTTTACTATTATTATTATTATTTGCAATAGTGAAAGGAATTGTTTCCTTAATTTCTCTTTCCGAGAGTTTATTGTTGTTTTATAAAAATGCCACTGATTTCTGAATATTAATTTTATATCCTTCCACCTTGCTGAATTTATATCAGCTCTAGTCATTCTTTCACTGAGACTTTTCAGTTTTCTATGTACTGTATTATGTCATCAGCAAATAATAATAGTTTTACCTCGTCTTTTCCAATTTGGATGCCTTTTATTTCTTTTTCTTATCTCATTATTGTGGCTAGGAGTTCCAGACTATATTGAATAAGAGTGGTGAAAGGCGGCACCAGCCTTGTTTCTGATCTTAAGGAGATTGCTTTTAATTTTTGCCCACTGAGTATGATGTTGGTTGTTTGTTTGTCATAGATAGCCTTTATTATGTTTAGGTATGTTTCCTGTATCCCCAATTTGCTGAGTTTTGATCATTAATGGGTACTGAATTTTATCAAATGTTTTTTTCTGCATCTATTGATATTATCAGGGATTTTTCTTCCTCCTTTTATGTGATGAATCACATCGGTTGATTTGCGAATATTGTACCAACCTTGACCTCCTGGAATAAATCCCACTTGATCATGACATAAGATTTTTTCATGTATTGCTGGATCCAGTTTGCTAAAATTTTGTTGAAAATTTTAGCATCTAAGTTCATCAAGTGTATTGGCCTATGGTTTTCTTTCTTTGTAGTATCTTTGCCTGGATTTGGAATGAAGATTGTGCTCGCCTCATAAAAGGAGTTTGGATGTATTCTCTTTTCTTGAATTTTTTGAAATAGCTTGAGAAGGATAGGTGTTATTTCTTCTTTGAATATTTGGTAAAATTCACCTGTGAAGCCATCTGTTCCAGGACTTTTATTTGCTGGAAGTTTTTTGATAACTGTTTCAATTTCATTTGTTGTAATCGGTCTGTTTAGGTTTTCTGATTCTTCCAGATTGAATTTTGGAAAATTATATATTTCTAGGAATTTGTCCATTTCACCTAGGTTGTCCAATTTTTTGGCATACAGATCTTCATAGTATTTTCTTACACTCCTTTGTATTTCTGCAGTGTCAGTTGTCACTTCTCCACTTTCATTTCTAATTTTATTTGAGTCTCCTCTTTTTTTTCTTGATAAGTCTGCTCAAAGGTTCATCAATCCTGCTTACCTTTTCAAAGAACCACCTCTTGTTTTCAATGATCTTCTGTATTGGTTTTTTAGCCTTTACATCATTTATTTCCACTGTGATCTTTATTATTTCCTCCCTTCTACTTCCTATGGGCTTCACTTGCATTTTTTTATCCATTTCTTTTAGATGCAGGGTTAAGTTGTTTACTTGAGCTTTTTCTAGCTTCTTAAGGTATGCTTGTAATGCTATGCACTTGCATCTCAGGAATGCTTTTGATGTTTCCCATAAATTTTGAGTTGTTGTATGTTCATTTTCATTTGTTTCAAGGAAATTTTTATTTCTTCCTTGATCTTGTTGTTAAACCATTTTTTAATTTAATAACATGCTATATAGCTTCCAAGTGTTTGAATGTTTTTTAGTTTTGTTGTTGTAGTTGATTTCTAGTTTTATGCCATTGTGATCAAAGATGCTTGATATTATTTCAATCTTCTTAAATTTACTAAGACTTATTTTCTGTCTTAACATGCAGTCTATCCTAGAGAATGTACTATGAACACTTAAAAATAATTTATATTCTGCTGCTTTGGGGTGAAAGGTTCTGAAGATATCTATTAAATCCAGTTGATCTAATGTGTCATTTAAGGCCACTGTTTCTTTGTTAATTTTTTGTCTGGAGAATCTATCCATTGATATTAGTGGGATATTAAAACTTCATACTATTTTAGTATTGCTGTTGATCTCGCCCTTTATGTCCATCAAAATCTGCTTGAGATATTTAGGTGCTCTTATATCAGGTACATAGTTATTTACAATGGTTATATCCTCCTGTTGGATTGCTCCCTTTATCATTATGTAGACCTTTTTTATCCCTTACTATAGCCTTTGTTTCAAAGTCTATTTTGTTAGCTATAAGTATTGCTACCCTAGATTTTTATTTTTTTTTATTCCATTTGTGTGAAATTCTTTTTCTATCCATCCATTTTTAGTCTATGTGTATCTTTTGTTCTGAGGTTGGTCTCTTATAGACAGAATATGTACAGTTCTTGTTTTCTTATTCATGAAGCTACCCTATGTCTTTTGATTGGAGAATTTAATCCATTTTCAGTTAAGGTTATTATTGATATATAGTTGTTTATTGCCATTTTATTCTTTAAATCTATAATCCTGTTGTTATCAAATTTTTTCTTTGCTCTTTTTACAGCAGGCCCTTTAAAATTTCTTGCAGTACTTGTTTGATTGTAATACATTTCTTAAGGTTTTTTTTTGTTGTCTGGGAAGCTTTTCATTTCTCCTTCAATTTTAAATGATAGCCTTACTGGATAAAAAATGTTTTGTTTGTAGGTTCTTGCTTTGCATCACTTTGAATATTTCTTGCCAGTTCCTTCTGGCCTCAAGTGTTTCTGTTGAGAAGTCCAATATCATCTGTATAGGGGCTCCTCTGTGGGTAATTAAGTGCTTTCTCTTGCAGCTTTTAGTATTCTTTCTTTATCTCTTAATTGTGACACTTTAATTATGTTGTATCTTGTGCTATAGTCTTCCTTCGGCTCCTCATTATTGGCACTCTCTGTTCTTCTTGTTCTTGTGTCACTTTTTCTTTCATTAATTTAGGGAAATTTTCAGCTATGATTTCTTTAAACAGGTTCTCTAATCCTTGTTTGTTTTCTTCTCCTTTAGAAACCCATATGATGCGGATTTTTTTCTCTTCATGTTGTGACAGAGCTCTCTCAGAGTTTCCTCAGACTTTTTGAGCCTCTTTTTGTTGCTCTGTTTTCTTGCTTTTGTTTATCTTGTCCTCTAAATTGCTGATTCTATTCTTTGCTTCATTCAGCCTGCTATTAATTCCTTCTAATGCAGTCTTCATTTCTAATATTGGATTTGTCATTTCTGACTGGCTTTTTTTTGTTATTTCAATGTCTTTTTCAATACTTAGTATTCCTTTATTTAATTGCTCATTATATCCATGCATTGTTGCTTTAAGATCCTTGAACATCCTAAAAATCATTGTTTTAAACTCTGCATCTAGTATTTTGGTTACTTCCATCTCATTTAGTTCTTTTTTTGAGGATTTCTTTGTTGGTTCATTTGGGTCATATTTCTCTGTCTGTGTATTAAGTAGTGCTGCCTGACTCTGAAATTTTTGTGTGGTCTTTATGAAGAAGATGAGCTTAGTGGTACTTTTTTGCAGGCCACTTGTTTTCCTTGTTCTAGAAATGTTTCTTGTTGGCACTATTTTTCCTTTTGTTGTATGTGAGTCTTAGATGCAGTTGGTCTTTTCATGGGTATGTTTATCCCTTTAGATTGGTTGACTCTAAGGGTCAACGTTGATTATTTGTATTATACACTGTGCAATGTCTGCTCTGTTGGGCATATTTATTCTCCATAGTGTCTGGTGCTTGCTACACTCTACCTTTAGGTGTGCTGCTTATGTAGATAGTTAAGTCTAGCGTTGGTGCTATCTGCCACTGACTACCAGTAGTGTTGGCTCTAGTTCTTCTTGGGTTGGCATCAGTGGTTGTTTATAATCCACATTGGGCTACCAGTCTGCAGCTACTGCATTTTTCACTGCTTGTGTTTGCATTTTCTGTGTCTGGATATTGTGAAAGGGGCCAACCCTTGTATAAGGATCAGCTTATTTCTGCTTAGAGATGACAACAGCTTTGTAAAAGCCCTAAGCATTGTAAGATTTGTTTCCACTTTTCTGCTGCTCCTCCTCCTCTTGCAGCTGCCTGGTCGTCTTCCTACAGAGTCTTCTATAGTAAGACTGTAGTGTGGGTTCAGACTGGCCTCACCCAACCAAACCCTCTACAGGTTGCACATTGGGTGGGTTAGGGCAGTTGAAGTTGTGAAAACAATGTTTGTGGGACCTCCTATGTATGGCCAGTAGCCATGGCCACCATCACAGCCTCCTGGCCCGTGCAAGTTCACATATGATTAAGACAGACGATAATAAAACAATGGAGCCAAGTACTGGTGGGCCATTACTTTTATTCCTAGCTCACTCCTGGCAGGTGAGATATACACACAGTGGGAAAACACTTCCCTTTCCATTCAGGGTTCTCAAAGCCACTGACTTATCCGAGTTTCCTAGAATCAAAGGTTTCTACCTCATCAGCCTTATTCATCTCAGTTCCCCATCTTCTTCTCTCTGCACAAACACCGCATAAACTGGCTTCTCTTTCAGCACTCTGCCATCTTGGCTGCTTCTCCTCTGCAATGCTAATCTCAGGAACTGAGAGAGTGAGCTCCCAGTCTGCACCACTTTATAGTGTAGAAATCAAAACCTTTAATCCAATATACAAACAAGGAAGTCTCTGATACAAAGTCACTTATCTGAGGCATAAATGGTATACCTCATAAGAGTGCACCACCCCACATCATACAACAGTCAAGGGAGTGGTGGAAAAGCTTAGTTTTGAAAAGATCTTAGTATTAAAAGGTCAGGAAAGGCTTAGTCTTAAAACTAAGCATTAGGCTATAATGACTTTGCCAGCTTACAGCCTATCTCCCACACCCAATGCAAACTATAAGCGAGCAAACATATATATCATATTTATAAACTTAACCGATACCCTTCTTCAAGGGTCTCTTGGTCAGGAACATGGTACAGGGCATGTGGCCCCTACTCCAGAGCTTGATCCCTCAGCCTCTGCTGGATACTTAAATTTTATTTCTCCCCAACAAGGTGAGCAGCAGGTTCAGACCAAGTGTGGCCAACAATCTCCTCTGCAGAAGTCCTTTTATGCTGTTGAGACCCCAGTCTCAGGAATGAAGGCGAGAGAGTCCTTTCCTGGGGCTGACTGTGCCCCTCCCAAATGTGGCTAAGCCCCTCAGCCAGATCCAACAATAGACTCACAGGAATCCACACTTTAAATGTTTATGCTCCAAGCAACTTTCCCTTCCCCCTGTGTAATCTAGCCTAGCTGGATAAAATATCCAGTGCCTAGGCCAGCTGTCTGTGAAGCTCTACCCTATCCAATGCACATGTGCCAGTGCTGATCACAAAGTGTGGAACTCGCCTCAGCTGGGCCAGGTGTGAGGTGCTTTTCCTTAGGATACCTCTCTAGCAAGGGTTGTTAAGTCCTGAACCAATGGTTTCTGCAGCTGGCCCCCGAATGTGCCAGCCCTGGGCCTCCCTAGCAGGATCCCAGCACAGACCAGTGGGAGACACTGCCTGTGACTGTTCCTCAGCAACCTTCTTGGAGCTATAAACTGTTAAAAGTTTGTGGCTGCCTCTGCTAGGTTCAGGTGTACATGGAAATACCTAGCTGGACTTCTAGGCTGACTTTTACCCACTCTAATCCTGGGGGAAAGTCTGCTCCAACAGCCAAGTTTTCCTGAGTCCTACCTCTTATGGCCTCCATCTGCCGGCTGCTTGTTAGACTCAGCCACTGAAAAAACCTCTGCTAGAATCTAGAGCCTGCGGGATTAGAAAGGGTGGTGGGTGTGGCTCCTCCCCTAGGCCCCAGGTGTCTGTCCAGACTTTTTTCACAGACTTTCAGTAGGGAGTGGCCACAGGAGTCCAGTAGGTATGGCGTCTGAGACTCAGAAGTGTGGTCTGCCCGCTCTCTGGACAGATTTAACTGAGTCTCCAGTGTGGTGGAAGCACCAGTCATAGGCTCGGGAGAGTGCTGAAGGTGTGAGGGGAGGGGAGACCTCCAGTCTCAACACCAGAAAACTGAGTCACTGACACACCCCTGCTTCCTGGCTTCTCAGAAGGACCCATTGCCATGTCTGGAGTAGGAGAAACTCCCAAGGGCAGAGCAGCTGCTTTTCCCCAGGCTGATGCCACTCAGGAGATTGCTCAACTGAAGAAAGATGGTGACCGCAGTACTGGAGAATGGCACAGGGGTTCCGGTGGCCATCCCCCACAGTGTCTCTCTTTGGGCCTCTAATTTTATACTCTCCTCCTGCAACTCCAGTCCTCTCAGCTTTACCCCGCCAGCACCTTGGGTAAGTGGCTGTGAGCAAGGTTTTATGCACGAGCCCTTTAAAACAGAATATGCATCCAAAAAGTGTTTCTCTTTCTAATGGACAGAAAACCAGCTCTTTTTGCAGCTAAGTGCTGTCTGGGCACCTCTTCAAGGCTCTGGGGCTCTAGGCTGGGGCTCAGGGCCTGGGGCCGAGGACCCATACCTCTCAGGGCAACTCACCCTGCACCCCGCAGTGAGAGTCTCTCCAGGCCACCTTTCACTCCTGGGAGTGGGGCAATCCTTTCTGTATCTCTGCCCTTCCTACCAGTCTCGGTGTGGGTTCTTTGGTGATCCTTGGTAAAATAGATTCCTTTTAGTTTAGTCCAAAGTTGATTTTTCAAGATGATTGTTCTCAATTAAGTTGTAATCCAGTTTGGTCCTGGGAGGTGGTATTTGGAACATCCACCTGCTCCATCATCATCTTTCTTCCCCCAATCCCTGTAAGTACTTTTACAATAAAAGACTATATATATATATATATATATATATATATATATATATATATATATATATATATTTTACAAAATGATAAGTTGTCAAAATTCAAAACACAATAAGGTTTTCTTTAGATACTATAACACATTATCACAAATTATTATTTAAAACATCTTATTTCCTTAATGCTAGGCTCAGCTGTTTTTCTGCCCTGACTTTTAAAGGACAATAGCAAGATGTTGAGAAATCAGCAAAGCTATGTTTTTTTCTGAAACCTCTAATGGAGAAATTTTCCTGTGATGGTTGAACAGAGGTCCCTACTTCTTTTGCCAACCATAGGCAGTTGGGTGTCATTCTTAGTTACTAGAGATCTTGGTATCAATATTTAGGTCATGGGTCTGTTCTTCCATCTACAAATCCATCAATAAATGGTAAATTAAGTCCCTTTTATACTTAAAAATTTCTCTGACCTACCCTATCATTCTTAGATTTCAGAAGTTACTAAAATAAGAACGGGCAATATTTTATAGACCCATGGCCTGAAATATTGTGTCATATTGGAAATACTGTTGATGAGTATTTAATCATATAAAAATGTCTATAATATATAAATAAAATAAAATAGATGATAAAATAGCATGTACTTTGTGTGTGTGTGTGTGTGTGTGTGTGTGTGTGTATGACAGGGACAGAGAGGCAGAGAGAGGGAAATATAGGGACAGACAGACAGGAAGGGAAAGAGATGAGAAGCATCAATTTTTTGTCGTGGCACCTCAGTTGTTCATTGATTGCTTTCTCATATGTGCCTTGACTGAGGAGCTACGGAAGACAGAGTGACGCCTTGTTCAATCCAGAGACCTTGAGCTCAAGCTGGTGAGCCTTGCTCAAAACAGATGAGCCTGCGCTCAAGCTGGCGACCTTGGGGTTTCAAACCTGGGTCCTTGGCATCCTAGTCCAACGCTACATCTACTGCACCACCGCCTGGTCAGGCAGCATGTACTATTTTTTCAGTCTTCTAAACAAAACATGTTTGTAATATAAATTATTAGATAAATATCTATGTATTATATAAACTGGAAAATATGAAATGCACTGAGAGCAATAGCCATCTCTGGTTATAGAATGAAAGTTAAGATAATGCATTTTCCTTATTTTTTCTTCATTTAATAACCATATGTAGTGCAATTTTTTTCAGAAATCAGAAAAAATTTAAATGCTATAAAATAGTTCAGATTCAACAATATGGTATTATAATTTAATTACTGTTTCATCATTAATTGCCTTACTTGTGTAGGTAAAATATATCAAAACAGAATGCCATGTTTCACAGTAACTGTCATAACCAGCTAAATATGTAAAGGACAGACTATTTTAAAACTCTAACCAACAAAACTGCCCTGATTAAACAACAATGGAATTTTTTTTCACAATCTTGTATGAATGATCTTTGGCTAGATTTTATACCTCAATTATCAAACTGCTCTAAAGCCACCTTACAGCCCTGGTTGTATAGTTCATTTGGTTAGAATGTCATCCCAATATGCCAAGGTTACAGGTTTGATCCCTGTTCAGCGCACATACAAGAATCAACCAATGAATGCATAAACAACAAATTGCCTCTCTCTCAAAATCAATTAATAAAAATTAATTAAAAATAAAAAACCACCTTACAACTACCAAAATTTCTGTACTCATTGTAGAACTTTTTGTTTTCTGTTTACTATGAAACATGTTTTTTTTTCTATTTTAAATAAGCATGAACTATAAATGAAGAGTGCCCCTATGCACTGACAGCAAAATAAATTTTTCACTCTTAAAGCAAGAGATTCCTAACTCAGCCAGCAATCCAGCTTTATCCTGTAGCAATCAGATGATTATTTTCCACTTTTTGTCTACTCACAATTAAGAAAGCAAAAAAAAAAAAAAAAAAACCCAAACAAAAAAACAATATTCTCAAAGAAAGGCAGAAGTGGGAAGTCCTTTACCATACACAAGGAAATGCTTAGCAGGTGCTTTGAGCTATGTAAATGAAATTTGTCTGAAAGGTCCATCATGAAGATTAAGAGTTAGAAGAGCTCATTGGTTAAACTGCAGACTTGGGGTAGTTAGCTTTTTAAGACACAGAATAAACTAAAGAACAAGAAGTACATTCTTCACATACACAGAGTTTATTATGTCAAGATGAATTTGTGTATATTATTGATACATACACTAAACAATGTTATGTGCAACAGATTGTTGTAGAAAACAAGTAGACCAGAAACAAACTAAAAATTATCACATAAAAAAATGTATCAAGACCTTAAAAATAGTTGTGCACAATATGATACAATTATTAAATACCTGAAATCAATTGCAGTAGATTGACTTGTGCAGAAGCTCAATTTAAGCTGTCTCAGAGAACATCTCAGAATGTGAAGAGATGAAATTGCATAAAAACATTTCTGTGATTATGGAAGAGAGGTCCCCATTTTCTTGCCTGGTACAGGTCAGCTCCAAGTCAATTTTCTAGTTCATTCAAGAGGGAAAAACTGAGTTGTGAATTGGTCTATCATGCTCTGATAGGATCACATTATTTGAGATGGTATCTTCTGGAAAGGCAAAATATTTAGATTTTAGACCCCGAGTTCTCTCATTTTTACATATGTCATATTTAGTCTTAATAAATTCAGACTCATGCAAAAGATTCAATATTCAGGTCAGGACTTGCAATGGGCAGTTTGAGAGGTGCATTCGGAAAGGAAGACTTGATATTCAGATCTTTTTGTTAAAAAAAAAGGTTCAAGTAAAACCTTTATTAGTTAAGAAATTTTTAAAGTTTTATAAAGCTTTGTCTGGAATCCAGAGTAGGTGCCTGGGGTTGAGGTCAAACAGTGGCTTAAAGTGGGAAAGGTGATGCTAATGGGGTTGTTAGGAGGGGACAAAGATATCTACTTTTTCTCAATATTTCGCCTAAGGCCATTCTGGTCCTGTCATTCAAAATCATCCTTTATGTCATTTTAGCATCTGTGGTACACTGCAGAACCCTCATGTAGGCTGGCGTGAAAGTTTAGAATATTATTTCTGACATTTTGTTTTAACTTAATACAATAAACAAATAATATCCTCTTGTCACATATCCCAAATATTAAATCTAAATATATAACATTATTTTAAAATAAAATTTGCTCTACTTCAGTTGAATATAATTCAGAAATATACTTCATCTTTCCCAGCCATAATTTTATTCTATTTCTAGGTTCCATTTGGAGAAATAAAATTTTGTATTTTATGTCTCTATGTACTCTCCAATGGGACAATTCAAAAATAAAAGTGCATCCTTAACATTAAATTCCATTGCTTTTAGCCTAGTACAGGATTTTTCCTCATTTCAGTGTAGCTTTTATATGAACATGCACAATAAAAAAGCTAATAAACTTAATAAGTGGTTCAATTGCTAGACTGTACCTGTGTGTTACCTTTATCCTCATTATTTATTTCCTCAGACATTGTCCATTACTTTGTTGTGGTCACAGAACCCTATTGTATATATAATAAATACTGCAATAAAAGTAAATAATCTGAAAATACATTACAATACAAACTGTAAATAATTTTGTTGTAAATTTATGTACGTTTTTATTCACTCTGCCAAATACAAGCATGCTGACGTTGTACTGTTCGCTTTAGATCTCCCACAGGAATATGAACAAAATTCTTACTTCTTATGAGCTTCATCAAAATATACATTTGAATGGCTCAATGACATCAGTATTTTTCCTCAATAAGACTGTTGAAAACTGATTCAGACAACGCTATGTGAATATATATTATATATATATTTCTGAAACAACCTTTTAAAACTATGTCTGCAGGCTCAAATAAAATAAAAAATTAGACTTTATTCTCATAACTCAGGCATCAAAAACACTTCTTTCTGATGTTCTATAGATATTGACAAACTGTATTTTACTTAATATACTTTTGAATAATAGATATATTTCCAAACTGATGTGTATATGTGGACTTCAAATTTTAGTATGTTTAGAAAGGCAAAAACTTTCAATGGTACTTAGTACTAAAATTGTATATCAAACATTAGGAAGAAATGAAAAAGAGTAGACTCACCTCCCCCTTATTACTTGTTTAAGGATAATTTAGATCAGTTTAGCTAAATATCATTTTAAAACAAAATGTGCTTCTAGTCAATGCAAAACTATATTTTCATTTAATTTTTTATAGGGTCTCTTGGCATTAGAATGATTGTATACTCATCAACATTATGATAGTTCATAACTGTCAGTCAGAGATGATTTTTACTCATTACTTTAATGATATGAGAGATGCACAGTAATTAAGAGGTGATCACAGACTGATGGATCATTTAGGATAACTTGAGTAGACTATTTTGCTCTATCCTTTCCAAAGAAGGAACTCAGTTGATAAAGTTATTTGACAAACATCTTGGTTACATCTTATCTGGTTCTGCCAATAATTAACAAGGCATACAGTCCATATGTATATATAAATATAAGTATATATTATATATATATATATATATATATGCTATTGAGGTTTACTGTTTAGATTGGCTTGTGTAGAACACAGGATTTCTTTTTTTTTACATATTTTGTTCTGTCAACTAGAAACAGGACACCAAACATCCAGATAACTCTAAGAATCATAAAACTAGGGAGTCAGTGTCTGATTGTTTATACATAATCAATAGTTTGTAAATAGCAAAATGTAAGTAAGTTGTATATAGAAATGTTCCATCATATGTTTAATTTTCTTCTTACTTTAAGAGGTCACAACTTAATTTAACATTTAGAAACTTTTTTTTTACATTTCTTTCAAGATACTGTTAAATCTTTAACATGATAAAAATAGCAATTTACTCAGTGCTTGCTAAGTGCTGGACCCTCTCCTGACCACCGAAAATCTGTGAATTCTTGCTAGTCTTTATAAATCTAAAAATAAAATTTATTTTCCTCAATTTTCAGATGAGGATATGTATGCTTATACAAATTAAATGACTTGACCAAATCTTTAAAAATAGTAGTTGGGAGACACAGGACAAGAGCTCTTGCTGTTAGGATACCTAACTGTTGGTCTTCCCCATGATATCACTATGTCTCCTGAGGGTCATGGTGGGATCTATTTGTTTTTTTTGTTTTGTTTTGTTTTCTTGAGTAAATACTCTTCTTTGAGTGGTAGAAGTCATCGTTTTGCTCTGCTTGGTTTCTTTGTCCATTTCAAGTGTATATTCCTATACTTCAGTTCTCTTTTCATTCGACAAGTTAGAACAGGGGTCGGGAACTTATGGCTCGTGAGCCAGATATGGCTCTTTTGATGGCTGCGTCTGGCTTGCAGACAAATCTTTAATAAAAAAATAATAACATTAAAAATATAAAACATTATCATGTATTACAATTTATTCATTTCCTACCACTCATGTACATGGTTGCAGGTGGCTGGAACCAATCACAGCTGTCCTCTGGGACAACACCAAATTTTTATTGGATAATGCATAATATACACAAGTTGTTGTATGGCTCTCACAGATTTATATTTTAAAATATGTGGCGTTTATGGCTCTCTCAGCCAAAAAGATTCCCAATCCTGAGTTAGAACTTAGCTCTAATTGTAATGAGGACAACATCAATTTCAAAATATAAATAGAATCCTTATATATATATTTTGTTTTTGTTTTTTACTTTTTTTAGAGACAGAGTCAGAGAGAAGGATAGATAGGGACAGACAGACTGGAATGGAGAAAGATGAGAAGCGTTAATCATCAGTTTTTTGTTGCGACACCTTAGTGTTCATTGATGGCTTTCTCATATGTGCCTTGACTGTGGGCCTTCAGCAGACTGAGTAACCCCTTGCTCAAGCCAGCAACCTTGGGTGAGCTTTGCTCAAACCATATGAGCTCACGCTCAAGCTGGTGACCTCGGGGTCTTGAGCCTGGGTCTTCCGCATCCCAGCCTGATGCTCTATCCACTGTGCAACTTCCTGGTCAGGCTACAATCCTTATAAGTGTGCATAAATACTTCTGACCTTCAAATAATGCAAATCAATGAAGTATAGTTGATAGTTCATTAGATAAATACCATGTAAAATTTGTTATTAAAATGATGTCTGTCTTGAGAACATTTTTTAGATAAATTTCCCTGCCAGAATTTTATTCAATGACTAAAATGAATCTTGAGTAAGCGATGATTTCTTCACAACACTTAGAAATTTAGTGACATATCTTAATAAATATTTAAGTTATTCCCCATAAGTAGCTTAATTATTTTCATTTAACATTTTGTATATAGATATTTTGCATCTTAAATAATTTGTACTTTTTATGAATATATGCAATTATCAGTTAGTTATCTAACTATATAACTGGCATCTAATTTCCAGTAGATACTTCTATTACTGTAACCATAACAAGTCTTTTCTTACAGGAAGACTTCAAAATATAAGTTCCATAATAACATAAATTGTTGACACAGCCCTGGCCAGTTGGCTCAGTGAGAGAGCATCAGCCCAACACATGGATGTCTCAGGTTCAATTCCTGGTCAGGGCATACAGAACTGCCCATCTGCTTCTCCACCTCTTCCCCTCTCCCTTCTCCTTTTCTCTCTCTTCCCCTCTCATAGCCATGGCTCAATTGCAACAAGTTGACCCTGGAAGCTCCATGGCCTCAACTCAGGTGCTAAAATAGCTTGGTTGCTGAGCAATGGAACAGTAGCTCCAGAAAGGCATAGGCAGGGCATTGTCACATAGGGAGCTTGCTAGGTGGATCTTGATTGGGGTGCAAGAGGGAGTCTGTCTCTGCCTCCACACTTCTAACCTAAGAAAAATTTAAAAAAAATTATTGACACATCTTTACTATAATATTTGGAAAACTTTTAAAGTGTGACTTTATTTAATGTCAAATAAGCTTTACAGTAAAGAAACCCCTTTAACTTTATCAATTTATTTTCCAAGCATAATTGACCACAGTAATTAATTTTTCTACTCTTAAAGTCTACCAGAACTGGCAACTCGCTTTCTCAGTAACTCTGTTTAAGAATTGTTCAAAATATTAATTCATTGAATTAAAAATTTTTAGTAATACTTTATTTAAATGCATCTATAACTATCAAGTATAAAATTTATTGATAATTTATATCTGGGTGTCTGTTGTTATATTTGTAGTTTATATAACATAATTTTATGGTGCTTATAAATAGGAATAAAAATGTGATTTTAAAATGTCCCAGTTTTGTACTATTATCATGACTAAGTTTTATTGTGGTATCTTCAATAATGAATAACAGTGCTTAAGAAGAAAATAATATAAAATTTTTTTCTTGTAATATTTGAAAATTTACGTAAGGCATAGATTCAAAGTGTTATACTTTTCTGCAATGGATAAGAATTAAATAAGAAATGAATAATATGAACAATAAATGTTTTATTTGTTTTAAAAAAATTAAAGAGGTGTACCTACTCATATAATGTTTTTATTTTTTTGTAAACTCCTTGTTTTTTATATAAAATCAAAACTAATAATTGTTATGAATTACTAATGATATAATTATTATTATAGTTTGTTCTTGGCTTAAAAAGTTTTGATATGAAACTTAAGGTTAAATTAGTTTTACTAATTTTTTTAAAAGTTCCTTTAATACACTAAAAAGACCTAAATCAAGTGTATTCCTTTCTTTTTTTTTAGTTCAGAGGAGGTAGATAGTGAGACAAACTGCCACATGCACCATGCACCCTGACCAGGATTCACACAACAACCCTTGAATAGGGCTGATGTTTGAATCACCCAAGCTATTTTTAGTGCCTGAGGATGATGTACTAAGACCAACACTATCCTCAGTGCTGCTTGAACCAATCGAACCACTGGGAGAGAGTAGCAGATGGTTGTCTCTCTTGTGTGCCTTAACTAGGAATCAAACCTGAGGTGTCCATACAATGGGCTGATGCTCTATCCTCTGAACCAAACAGCCAGTGGCAGAAAGATAGAGAAAATGTCTATTTTAGTGGATGACACATAAAGGGTAAATAATACCGACTCAAAGAATAAATAAATCAATGATTAGTTTATTTTTGAATCAAGACATACCTTGACAGTTAGTACTATCTTTGTCATTAAGTTGATATTTAAATCACCATTGAAGGATGCCCATGAGAGTTCCAAGAAGAAAAAAAAATCGTAAACAGTGATAATTCCAAATCAGGGAATGAGAATTGCATGGATTTTTAAAAAATTATGAAAGGTTAAAGGTATAGGTGCATAAAGATATTGCTGGATGTATTAAACTGTTTAGGTTGTCATTAAGAAATTCCACAGGTGGTTTAAACATCAGAAGTTTATTTCTCACAGTTCTGAAGGCTGGAAATCCAAAAACAAGAAGCTGGTCAGTTTGGTTCCTGATGAGATATCTTCTTGCTGTCCTCATATGACAGAAAAAAGACATCTGGTGTCTCTTGCTTTTGTAATAAAGGCACCAGATATATCAGATTGGGATCCCACTCTTATAGTCTCATTAACCTTTATTATCTCGCAAGCCATATCTCACATAAAGTCACATTGAGAGTTGGAGCTTCAGGGTGTATTTGAAAGACATAATCCAGTCCATCATACTCCTCCCATTACCCTTCAAATTTCATGTCTTCCTTATACACTAAAGCATTTATTCTATCCCAACATCTCAAAAGCCTTAATTCATTTGAAAATCAGCTCTAAAGTTCAAAATCTTATCTGTCATCTAAATTAGATATGGGTGAGGCTCAGGTTACCATAAATCCTGAAGCAAAAGTCCTCTTCAGCTATGAACTTGTGAAACTGGGCAAATTATGTGTTGTTAACATACAATGGTAGAATAAGCATAGGATAGACATTTTTAAGGGTAGAAATAGGAAAGAAGAAAGAGGTGATGGGTCCAAGCAAGTCTAAACTTAGTAAGAAAAATGCCATTAGGTTACTTTTATGGGAACTCACCTAAATGTGATATATGATTACATGCTTTAATTTATATTTAGAATTGTACCAAGATAATTTGACATCTGAAATAAGAAAGTCAATTTAATTTGTACTGAACAATAGATGAAGCTGAATGTAATAATTCCACATATTTACAATATAAAAGTAAACATTGAGACCCTTGCAAATTGATCTAAATGGAAGCATTATGCAATTTTTACCAAGGAGAATCTCAGTAGGTTAACCCAGCCATATTACAGGCACATTCTGGATCGAGAGGTGGATCAGGCCCCTTCTGTGAATTCTCTAAGTTTTGAGTTTCATATCACAATTGATAAGTGAGACATAGCAAGTGAGTAGCTGCTTAGGCAGAGAATGTGGTTGAGAATGGGTGGTAAAAAAAATATCAGCAGATGGATATTTAAACCAGCATGTAATGCAAGAAGAAAAGGGCAAAATAAACAAGGAAGAATACCAGGACTTCAAGTGGCAGTTGGGACAAATTAAGTATAAAGAAACCGAGACAGGGAAGACACATATATATAAGGCAGAAGAGATGAGGGAGAAGAGGCTGGAAAAGACAAGCAGGGTGTTACGAGGAAATGCTCTGTAATTCAACTGAATTCTGTGAGATACCATGTCTTTGGCTTAGTATTTCTCCCACTGTGGTTCATATACCACTCATATGGTGGTAGCTTAGAATTCTACCTGACACATAAAAACCTGACCCTGTCATAGGAATCTTTTCTGTTTTCTTGACTTGCCAATTGTCCTAAAAAAAAAAAAAAAAGATGTGGCTCTTCATCTTTTATGACTGCTCTAGTGGCTTCTGTTGTGCCTTGCAAGGTAGCTATTTCCCTGTCTGATATACCTAGCTAGCCAACTAGCCTGTGCTTTGTGACTTTGACCTTCTGATCACTAGTGATGAAATTTTCCACAGGTAGAGTCAATATGCAATGATTAACAATGCTTCCTTCACATTGAATTCAGCATATTTTTGAATAATCAAACATTTTTTAATTGTTAAACAATCAAGAAATTTCTTGTATGCAAGTATAATATGCACTCGTATTACATATTGCGCATGGTATAATATTAAGCAAGCATATACTCTAGAGCAGTGGTCCCCAACCTTTTTTGGGCCATGGACCATTTTAATGTTAGAAAATATTTTCACGGACCGGCCTTTAGGGTGGGACAGATAAATGTATCATGTGACCGAGACAAGTGTCAAGAGTGAGTCTTAGACAGATGTAACATAGGGAATCTGGTCATTTTTAAAAAATAAGACATTGTTCAGACTTAAATATAAATAAAATGAAAATAATGTAAGTTATTTATTCTTTCTCTGTGGACCGGTACCAAATGGCTCAAGGACCAGTACCGGTCCGTGGCCCGGGAGTTGGGGACCACTGCTCTAGAGTGCTCAACAATTCCAAGACACCATCCCCCCCCTCCCAAGTGAGAAGCAAAGGGGAGAGGGTGGGAACAGACAGACTCCCACATGTGCCCGACTGGGATCCACCCGGCATGCCCACCAGGGGGTGATGCTCAGCTCCTCTGGGGGGTTACTCTGCTGCAATCAGAGCCATTCTAGCGCCTGAGGCAGAGGCCATGAAGCCATCCTCAGTTTCTGGACCAACTTTACTCCAGTGGCGCTTGGCTGCTGGAAGGGAAGAGAGAGTTAGAGAGGAAGGAGAGGGGGGAAGGGTGGAGAAGCAGATGGGTGCTTCTCTTATGAGCCCTAGCCAGGAATCAAATCTGGGACTTCCACACGCCGGGCCGATGCTCTACTGCTGAGCCAAATGGCCAGAGCCTCCAAGACACATTTTGTTGCAAAATCTGAAGCTACTTCATTCTGTTCAAAGGGAAATAGAAGAAGAGAGGAAAATATCAGTGTGCAGCAATTGTAGAATGCATTTTGTTTCACGGGAGGTGGGCTTCATGCAGCATTCCGTATCTCATATCTCCCTTCGCTCCAGCATGGATTATCTCCCCAAAGGACAGTTACAACTATCATGGCCTTGAGCTTAAGTCTTTCGGCCTGTCCCATCCCTATCCACATGTCTAACCAATATTTCCCTAGGGAAAAGTTTTCACCTAAAACCTAGCTAAAAAACTGTAAAAACTTTCTTATTCCCACTGTTCCCCAGTTAGAGTCCCTCTTTCATTTCCCCTCATTGTTTTTGTGGCCATTTCTGTCATAATACTTCGAATATTTTATAATTATTATATAGTTACTTGTCAGATTACCCCATTTGTAGTTAATCTCTAAGCATCTGCCAAAGAGGTGCCCTTTTGTAAAAATTTGTTGATTGAAGAGGTGAATAAAATACACTAGTTCATCAAAAAGAAAGTGTAATAACTATTATTTTAAGCTCGTTCTTAATAACAAATAAGTTAATGTGGCATAACTTAACAGATCAAGGTGTTATATAGTTATATGAACTCTAATGCTTAACTCCATATAGGGAAACTGAAATGAAAAATGTTCATGAACAGTCTGACTAGGCAGTGGCACAGTGGATAGAGCATCAAACTGGGATGCAGAGAACTCAGGTTCAAAACCCCGAGGTCGCCAGCTGGAGCGTGGACTCATTTGTTTTGAGCAAGGCTCACCAGCTTGGACCCAAGGTTGATGGCTCAAGCAAGGGGTCACTTGGTCTGCTGTAGCCCCCATCAAGGCACATATGGGAAAGCAATAAGTGAACAACTAAGGTGTCGCAACAAAAAATTGATGCTTCTCATCTTTCTCCCTTCCTGTCTGTCTATCTCTGTAAAAAAAAAAAAAAGTTCAGAAACAAGTACAATTGAGCAAAAGTCAAATAATTGTGTCTTATAGGTAAAGCACTAGTATTTTTTCACCTCTAATTCTTTTTGGTTTACATCAGTTTTTATTATTGTTTTAAGCAGTGAGATTTTTTTCACTGAAAAAAATATCAAAATTTTTCACAGAGCTCCATTGTACAATAAAACAATTATGAACCTGTCTGGCCACATATATTTTCTTTCAGTGCTCGGCCTCGTGGAAGTCCTTGAGATCATAGTGAAAATCAAGGGCTCCATCCAACACAATTTGCAAATAATCATATACTATCTCTAAGACCTTTTTATATTCCCAACAGATTTGAATCAATAAAACTAAATTTTGTTATGGGCAAATATTTAATTTTTGGTACACTGTATTACCTATTTTTCCACTGTTTTATTTTCTATTCTAAAAAGGTAAAGTATGTTTTTATTAAAATACTGGTAAGTATGTAAATGGTAAAGCCATTTTTCTTAATTTGTGCCCACACAAGTCTATCTGCTGGCCCAAAGCTATAACATTGTAATACAACTAATCACCCAGTAGCAGCTTTCAACAATATGCAAAATTTCTGAAAAAACTAAATGATATTCTAGAATGTGCCCTCAAATATTTTTTTTCATCTCTGTGAACATAGTTAGTCATAGTGGAACCAAACAAAAACCCCTAAAATATTTTAGATATTATAATGCATTCCCATGTTATATCCAGTCTAATTTCAGCTTTCATAAGCAGTTAATCTATAATGGGGTGCTTATGTCAAAGTTGCCAGGTACTTTCACTCATTTTTATAGCTATTTTCAGTGTACTTTCATCATCTGAAACACAAAACAATATGTCTGCAAAACACAGTCAAGTTTTGCGTATATAGCCCCTTATAATATTCAAAATCTACCAACTTTAAAGCTCTTAGGTTTTATATTGGGAACTTACTGGGAGAAATGTGTTTGGAGCTTTACCAAATCAATAACTTTCCAAAAGAAGTTTGAAACATTTGTTAAAGTTATAATGTGTGTAGGCATGCACATCCTTAAAATATAGCAATGTTTTGTATTTATTGGATGTACAGAGAGATCAAAGCCTTTTGTCATGAATGTTCTCAGTAACACTCTCAGTGTTTGAAGCACTTCTTTGAGGTAGAAATCTGGCTTTCCTTTTTTTTTTCTTTTTAAGAGCATAAAACCTCTTGCAAAAAGATTGACCTATGTTAATAGCATATTTAGGAACTTAACCAGAGCTTCTTAACATTAAATTTTATATTTAAGACTTTGATATAAACCATGTTTAAAATATTGAAACTATTGTCTTACTTTATGAATGCAGTCTGCTAACATTTATTGCACACCTACCTAGTGCAGAATATTGCAAAAGTATAAGTCCTGTCAGAATATTAAATTTGCAACTCATTTTCCAGAATGCTTCAGCAAAATCTTTATTTTTATTCCTAAACTTCACAATATGATTAGTAAATATTTTTATATGTATTATGCATTACAAAATACAGAAATCTTGACTGGGAGGAAAATTTAAGCTTAATATTTTACATATTTTTGTTTGATGACTGTATGTTGTAAAGAATAAACTTCCAAGTCACAACTGACTGACATACTACCACAAAATGTTTAACATATAGGGTGTTAATCCCTGTGCAACACTGACAACTAAAAAGCTTGATAATTTAGCATTAACTTTATAATACAATCTAACTTTTTTCCAAACAATTTTAACCATCGATGTTTCAAATATGTGGAACCAAGGAGAAATCATTTGCACAAAGGCTATATATTTGGAAGTCAGAAGTCTATCCTAGAAAAAATAGTTGGTTAACCATAAAGTTATTGTAGATATGAAGATCTTGTATTACAGGTCCATCTGAATGATAAATATATACAGTCACAAGACATTCTGTAGAATGGGGTTAAGGGTATTTCTTATATTTTTTATCAATTAATTGTAATTTCATTGTCTATGGTAAAAGGAATAAGATGTCATGTATAAATAAAAGTTAGGCTCCCTTATTCCATCCCATGACCTTCCACCAAAGAGGTATTTAGGTGCATATTGAAAAGGAAGTTCCCTGCATATTGAAATGAACATGAGTAGAAACCAAAGGTATTTGGTAAGCAAAACATCTTTGAGTTTTATCTGAAACAAAGACTTTGTTTTGAATTGTTTTCTTTAGCTTTTGCTAGGAGGGCAAAGATGAGACAGAGCCAGTTGGAAGATTGGCAAAGAGATTTCAAACACAAAATATGGAATCTGAAATCATTTAGAACTAATGACTTTATGTCAAAAAAGGAAAAAATTGCAATCTAGTGTGAATTATTTAGAAGTGTTTGTTAAATTAAAATGCAGCATAGACATTCTACCTTTAATTATATTTTAGGAGGAAAAGGAGCATCACACAGAAGTCATAAGCAGTTGTTGAAATATCCCATGGTAGAGTGTGTGCCTTTGCTGAAAAATGAAAGTTATATTATGTGCTGACTTTTCATCTGTTGCATGTCTTTACTAGCTATGAAGATGTCAGATGCCATTTTCCTACAAATTTTATTCTTTCTTAATTGCTAATCCCTTGTTGAAAGTAATCAGAACTTGATGGAAGGGCCTATGCAAGTGTTATATGATAGTTGGTGCTAGTGTGATGTAGTATGTGACAGTTTTAGTATTATATCCTGTAGGATAATATATCATCAAATAATACTTCAGATAGTTCTTAGTCTTTCAGCAGAAATGTAATTGTTACTCATCTAATAATATTTCCAGATGGCATGGAGGTGTTGGCTAAAAATAAAGACTAAGCTAAGAAAATAAAACCAAAACAAAATGTTAAGTAAAAAAAAAATTACAAGGGATTGTGCAGAAGTGCAGAACTCTTTTCAAAACTAGGGTGACAAAAGAGTGTTCATAGTGAAAAGCAAGCAAAAAAACATGTTTAGTGTTATGGGATAATATTTTGATAACATAGAAAGATAACTTGAAAAGATTCCTTCACAAGGAAAAGCAAGCATTGAAGTTAAAATCAATAATCTTGTCTTTATTAATTTCAGGGTGCAGTACCCAGTTTGTATAGATGCCATTGTTGTAGAAGACACCTTGTGATTAATTTCCAAATATTGTATTATACTAGTCTATTTGTTTCCCACAAATTTTGGTATGTTAAATGCAAAATTCAGATAATTTATTACCGAAATGTGTATTTGTCATTTTTAAATAACATTTACTAGCTGGCAATGTTTCTCCACCAGAACATACCAAGATTTTTTATTTATTGACCAACTTGCTAACTCTTCCTAAGGTTTAGTTCATGGTCAAAATCTTTGTTTAATAAGGGCATAGTCTTTTTTTTCTTTTAGAGAGAGAAAGAGAGAGAGAGTTACAGAAACATCTAGCTCTTCCTATATGTGCCCTGACCTAGGAATCAAACCAGCAACCTCCACTCTTGGGGGCAATGATCCAATCAACTGAGCTATCCAGCCTTTTAAAATATTAGACCTCACAGTAATGATAGTGCTTCGTTCATAACCAAGTATATGACACCTACAACATTCATTTTCCAAACTCACAAGGAAATATTCTATGATAGTTGCACCCTGAATTATTAATCAATGAAAGAATGTTTTCATGTTTCAAAGAATAAAAATAGCAAAGAATAATGCCCTAAATTTTTTACAATCTCCAGGAGCAATGTTTATATTAAAATTCTCATAACTCACCTCTAATATTTATACTACATGACTAAAGAAGCCTGTTTCTTACAAAGTGACAGAAGATTCATTGCATTTCTTAGTAGACATATTCTACTTGCTGCTGTTTTTTTTTCTCCCCGAATCAGTGAAATACGATAATCAAAGGTCTGAGAAATCAAATTTAGATAATTCTCATAAAAAAGAGGTAACTCAGATTCTTATCATTGATATAGGAAATTAAGAATTGTGAATATATAGTTTGACAAAATTTTTCTTTTAGATATTTTTGCCTTCACTTCAAATATATATACAGCATGGTTGACTAGTTGCTTATAAAAATTTTATTTTTTGTTGTTTGTTTGTTTGCTTGACCTGGCCAAATAGTTCAATTAGTTTGAACGTGGTCCTAATACACAAAGGTTATAGGTTTGATCCTTGGCCAGGGTACATACAAAACCAGATTGATACTCTGCCTCATCTTCTCTCTTCCTCTCTCTCTAAAGTCAATAAATAAATTTTCAAAACAGCTGTTGCTTGTTTCTTCCATTTGGAAATAATAATGGGTTTAAGAAGGTTTTCTAATGTTTTTAAATATTTTTAATTTTTTTTGTATCAAGTGGGTGTTTTTATTTTTTAAATATATGCATTTATATTTAGAGAGAGAGAGGAAGAGAGAGAGAGAGAGAGAGAGAGAGAGAGAGAGGGAGAGAAATGTCAATTTGTTTTTCACTTATCCTTGCATTTATTGGTTGATTCTTGTATGTGTTCTGAAAAGGTATTGAACTCTCACAATCTTGGTATGTTGGAATTATGCTCTAACCAGCTGAGCTATGTGGCCAGGTCTCTATATATTTTAAAGTGTCTTCCAAGTCTATCTCTTAGTTAAAAAAAAAAGGGGGGGGGGGTTTATACTTTAAGAACATATGAAAAATTTAAACTTCATGGATAAGCTACAAAGTGCTTAAATGAATTTATACAAGACTCAAAGAAAATAAATAAGAAAAATAAATTAGACTATTTGTCTCACAAGAATTTCTACTACATTTGTATTAATGTGATAGTGCTTTTGTCTAAGTTTATGGCTATAACTAAAATAATATCTTCTAGTTTTTTTTCACTTGCTCATAAACCAATACAGTTTTTTATAATAACTAACTGTCCAAATGTTTAATCATTTCAAATATTTTTATCTAGCTATCATCTCTGTATTTATGTATCTTTGTGTGTCTGTGTGTGTGTGTGTGTGTGTGTGTGTGTGTGTGTGTATAATGCCCTGGAATGGAGGAGTAATGCACCTTGAAAGAGTTATTAGAAATTATCTACACCACTTTTTGTGGAGGTAGTGAGTAGCTTTTCACAGTCTTCCTACCAGGTGAATTATCAAGGTGAGGAGGAGGTACCTCACATATTTAGTCTAATTTAAGATTTTTTTATGTAGAAAAAATAAACGATAAGATTGCAACCTAAGATTTTTTTCTTACAAAATTATCTTGGCTTTTTCTTAAGTCTACACCAGGGGTCTCAAACTCGCGGCCGTGCGGCCCGCCCACCAATTTTGTGCGGCCCGCAGACTAATCAAACTTCGTGATTAATCTGCGGGCCAGTCTGCGGGCCGCACAAAATTGGTGGGCGGGCCGCATGCGGGCCGCGAGTTTGAGACCCCTGGTCTACACTATCTGTTCCTTCATTTAACTATAATTTCATTGGATGCTAAGGAAAATTCCTAAATTATAAAATTAAATGAGATAGAACTAAATAGGCCTTGTTTACTAAAAGTTTTCACACTTTTTTATATACATGTTCTAAAACATTATTCTTTTAGCACCAGCTATATCATTACTCTTACTTTGTTCCCTGTGTTCACTTTCTTATAAAATCTTTAAAAAATACTCTCAAAAGTTACTGTTACATACACAAATTGAGGGATTAGAAAACTAAAACCCAGACAGATAGCTTAATTTGCATGAGGTCACCTGATTACTAAATTGGTGAAACTAGATGTAAAAATAAGATCAATTTGTCTCCAAGTCTAATATATGTCACTTTGTTAACATTGTCTTAGGTTCATGGCTGTGGTAAATTGCTTAAGACAAACCAAATAGGTATACTTTATATTAAAGTCTTTACATAAAGCTATACTGTTTTTCTGTATATTCTCTTCCATTTTACTCTCGCTTGACTTGTGCATATTCAAAAAAAATATGCTCTTGTCTGTAAGAGAAGGTAACAGTAATAATGAGACTATCAATCCTTAAAGAAACAGAAATTGTCTTACAGATTTGTATGTTAAAAATTAGTTAAGTAATATTACTTATTTTTTAAACTAATTTTTGGTTTTGATAGTATTTTTTTTTTTTTTTTTGCCTTCATTAGCTATGTAACTAGGATGAATAACTCACAATTTTCCAATATTGGCCAATCTAAATCTAACATTATGCACATTTATGTTTCTACTTAAAACTAATTTCAAAGCAATCCTGGACTATGGATGACTTCAAAATGCTATATATTCTTTTGTTTTTAACTGAAAAAGAAACCAACAAACATTGCTGTCTTGGTTATTTATTTCAAATCTACTTCCAAAACCTTTATCTTCTTTTTCAAAACTTTTCAACTATAGTCACTATATAAATATAAATAGAAAGTTTATATTTCAATCCATTCAATCTAGCATTTTGACTTTAGGTTATACATGTATCTACTGATAATTAATATCAAGAAACATTTTCTGGAATTTGAATTTAGTAAATATTTTTTTCTCTTAAAATTTCCATAAGAAATAATAATATTAAAGGACAATTTTCTCTTGTGACTGTTTTCTGAAAGACATTCTAACTATGTTTAACTTGTCCAAGAGTAAAAATATATATGCAGAAAAAAAAAACAGATCTTAGCCAAATTAAGAGTTTATTCATTGATAAAATTTTGTTCTGGATTGTTCAAATATTCAAGACAGTACAGTTAAACAAAACAACGTCCTCAAGTTCAGAAATAAAAAGACTAAAAAGATCAAGGGAGGAAGAGAAAGAAAATAATAAAGAGAGGAGAAAGCAACAGAGATAGAAAGAGAGAGAGAAGGAATATAAAAGAAAAAAAAAGAAAGAAAGAGAAAGAAAAGAACTTTAACACCATTAGACGTCAAGTATCGAAGTCTAGAGTTTTATGGCTGCATAAAATTAATGCCCCTCTTTGAATATTTCAGAATTTTATTCCAGGTGTGAATAACTTCAGAACAGGGAGACTTTCTGCAAAGTACATTAGCTCTAAATTACTAATAAAAAACAGATTTTATTCAGAGGCAGAGGTAGTATGGTAATTGAAATTCCAAGACGGCACATTATTGTTCACTTAGGGATATTGTGTTAGGTAACAGTAAAGAAAAAAAGAGTAGTGGAAAGGCCAGTAGTCTTAACATCTAACACAAGAGCATGTTCCAAGTGTGAACCATAATACCCCAAGGGACTGGAGTCTGGATGTCCGCCTGCTTTATCTAATCCCATAATGTAAGAAATGAAAGGCAGTTGACAGAAGCATGGGATGTTATGTCTGTATTTTTTTGTCATAAATTGCCTGCTGCTGTTGAAGTGTTCCATGTGAGGTACACATAGGCTGTTTTTATAGGTTGGGTTCCTGTATTTGTTTTTTTTTGTTTGTTTTTTTTTCCCCCCTGTATTTGTATTCCTCCCCTAAAACAAAACAAAACTAATACGATGTCTTTTCATCTTCTCCTCTTTATTCCATTTCACTTTTTCTAATAATTTCACTGTATTGTGAACATATTGAAGCAGAGAAAAAGCAACGCAGTATTTTGACCTGATGTAGATTAGGAAACTGTTAATAAAATGAAGAAGCCTTTTTCTTGGAACAGCCAACACCTACGTCAATCACCTCTTCTAACTAATCCCATCTAAAAGAGCCATATTTATAAACATTTTTATGACATTATACCCTTTGACCTCTTCACCAGAAAAAAAAGATTCTTTAAACTCTATAAAATATAGGCAAGATTAATAAATATACCTTTTTTTTCTAACACATTTCAAGCTTTTTTAAAGTACAGAAACTTTACACAGAGCTTCTGAAACCAGAAATACTGAGATCTGTAGAAGTCTTAAGTGTATCCAACTGACTTTAATAAAACAATTTAAAGATTACTGCATAAAGATAGAGTCGAGGAAGCAGAGCCCCACAAGGGACATATTGAGAGACTGGGTTTCTTTAGCAGAGAGAAAATGAAAATTGAAAATAAATGTTCAATTGTTCCTAGCATTCAGGGCTTTTAGAGTCTATGTACTGACCAAGAAAGAGGAGTGACAGAAGTAGACAAAGGAATGATTTTAATAAAAAAATCATAAAAAGTTTGTTCATAATTCTGTTCTGGAATATGAACACAAACAAACAAACAACAAACATACAAATATTACTTACTTTTTGATATTTAAGAAAGAATATAGATATTTGTTTGGTAAAGGCAACACAGTTTTGAGTAAGGTGTCAAGATAATCACAACACACAAGTCATGCCACCTCCAGGAAACTCTCTACTTCTGGCTTTTATATTATATAAAGTCCAGTATGGTCATTTATCACCTAGGTACAAGCAATGAGTATATTGCAGGGAGTACATACTTTGGATTTTTTTCAACTTTCTTTCTACAATTCTGCTCTCATTATTCTGTGTGTGTGTGTGTGTGTTGTGTGTGTGTGTGTGTGTGTGTGTGTGTGTGACAGAAACAGAGACAGAGTGAGGGAGAGACAGACAGGAAGGGAGAGAGATGAGAAGCATTAACTCGTGGCGGCACCCTAGCTGCTCATTGATTGCCAACTGACACTTGCCCTGACCGGGGGGTTACAGCAGACAGAGTGACCCCTTGCTCAAGCTTTGACCCTGGTCTCAAGCTGGTGAGCCCTGCCCAAAGCAGATGAGCTGTGTCCCAGTCCCACACTCTGTTCACTGCGCCGTCTGGTCAGACTGCTCTCATGATACTTTAATGATTTTCAAAGTTTGAGACTAGAAATCTTTACACGTTGTTTCAACACTCTTAAACCTTTAAAAATATTTTGAAATAAGAATTATTTTTTATATGTATTTAAAGACTATTGTTTCTCTAGTATAGAGTATTGTTAAGATCTTTTTGGGTTTTTAATTAAATGTTTTTAAATGAGAAATAATTTACATATAACATTGCATTTTTTCAGGTGTACAACATACTGATTTGATATATCTATGTATTATGAAATGATTATTACAATAAGACTAGTTAACATCTGTCACCACACAAAGTTACAACTTTTTTTTTCTTATGATGAGATCTACTCGTTAGTAATATGCTGAGATCACTGGTTTGAAAGCCCTGGCTTGCCTGGTCAAGGCACATATGGAAATTAATACTTCTTGCTCCTCCCTCCTTCTCTCTCTCTCTTCTCTCTAAAATGAATAAATAAATATATAAAAATAATATACAATACAACATTATTGACTTTAGTCATTATAGTATACATTATATTCCCAGGACTTACATTATTTTAGAGAGATAGTCTGAGAAGATGAATAAAGATAAGAAAAAATAAACAAAAAGAAATAAAATAGATGTCAGAAGAAACACCTTCAAATTCATGTGGATTGGCCTATATGTCCTCTTTTCCTCTGTGGCAAAAAGAAAAAAACTGCTTGAATTGGTGCAAAGTGTGATAGAGATGAATTGACTCAAAGGCAAACCTTTCAGCTCATGCTCAGAAAATAGACTGAAGAGCTTGAAGAAAAGGTTTAATCTCATCAGGTTAGCATGTCAAACAAAATGTCTGTTTAGTTTTCTCAACAGATTGAGTAATAAAACCAAGACTCATATACTTAATAAGCTTTTAAATAAGAACTAGATTGTTGCCTTTAAAAAATTTTTTTTTCCGAAGATAGAAGCGGGGAGGCAGTCAGACAGACTCCCACATGTGCCTGACCAGGATCCACTCGGGTTGCTCACCAGGAGGTGATGCTCTGTCCATCTGGGGCATTGCTCTGTTGCAACCAGAGCCATTCTAGTGCCTGAGGCAAAGTCCATGGAGCCATCCTCAGTGCCCGGGCCATCTTTAGTCCAATGGAGCCTTGGCTGTGGGAGGAGAAGAGAGAGACAGAGAGGAAGGAGAGGGGAAGGGGTGGAGAAGCAGATGGGCGCTTCTGTGTGCCCTGACCAGGAATCGAACCCAGTACATCCACATGTTGGACTGACATTCTACCACTGAGCCAACCAGCCAGGGCTTGTTGCTTTTTTTTGTGATAAGAATTCTAAGGTATTCATTAGCTCTTAAATCTAAACACATAATACTTGAATACAAAAGAACTTTAATGTCAGTTTACCTTTGTTTATGAGTGTAAATGGTGTTGTCAACAACCTGATTGAAGAATAAAATATTAGACAATGCATCAGTGTTTCATATTTTTTTCCCAGTCAGTCCCAATGTTTAGTTGTTCAATTGCTTTAGGGCCTTCATTTGACCTTCTGTTGTATTCTCATAGCTCTAATCCTGTTATAATCAATTTTTGTAATGTGCTTAGAACATTGCCTGGTACCTTAAGAGTTTGTACAGATGTTATTAAGTAAATAAAATCCCTTTATTCCTCATCTACTTAGAGTTTCTGTTCCATGGACTTTGACAATGCCTTTGTCAATTCCCTAAACTCTTTTCTCACATTTAATTCACACATTTGAAAGAAATTTAGATTTTGGAAAGAAAAAAAAAGTATATATTTAATTGATATCTCTCTACCTGAGCCAGGAATAATAAGCATCCTTGGGAACTATCATATAACTGGGTAGAGAGGTATTAATATAGAATTATGATCTACAAGTGACTTGAATCTTCAAATATCCCTAGCATACCCAATTATTCTCTTACAATGTTGGCAGTAATTATTTACACTGGTCCTGACTACTCATGCCTCTACCTGTAATACTCTTTCAGTGTAAAAAAATGAAACATCTAGTTTTTGTCTCTGGCTGGTTGGCTCAGTGGATAGGGCGTCGGCCTGGTGTGTGGACATACTGGGTTCGATTGCTTTTAAGGGTACACAAGAGAGGCGACCATCTACTTCTCCCATTTCTTCTCCCCCTTTGTTCCTCTTCCTATCCCACAGCCAGTGGCTCAACTTGTTGAAGCATTAGTCCAGGGCACGGAGGATGGCTTGGTTGGTCTGAGCAGTGGACACAGGTACTAAAAACAGGTAGGTTGATTTGAGCATCGACGCAAGACAGAAGTTGCCAGGTGGATCCTAGTTAAGGAATATGTGGAAGTATATGTCTCATCATCTCCCCTCCTCTCACTTAAAAAAAAAAAAAAAGTACTTGTTTTTTTCCTACATTACACCAGTAATCGAATGTGCTTTGGTCAATATTGCATTTTTTCTGAGCAGTGAAAAATAGCTTTCTCTCCTTTTCAGAAACAAACTTTTAAAAATATTTTTCTAAACATAATTTTTCTATTTCCTCAACTATATTGACCTGACTACAATTTTTCCTACCCTGAATTTGATTCTGTTATGTTTTACTGTTCAATCTTAATTTCCCTTGACTTCTTTTTGCACATTTCTTGCATTGTCTTTTTTGCCTTCGGAAGCCCTTTCATAGTCACTTTTCCCTGAATCATTGTTATGAACTAAATTGTGCCTCCTTAAGTTCCTATGTGGAAGCCACCAACCAATGTTGTTGCATTTTGGAGATAGGGCATTTATAGATGTAATTAAGGTTAAATCAGGTCAGACATCTAATAGAACTGGTATTCTTTTAAAGAGAAAGTGAGAGAGAAAATCAACCTGCCAACACAGTAATCTTGGATTTTCAAGTCCAGAACTGTGAGAAAATAAATTTTTATTGTTTAAGCTCCCCAGTCAGTGGTATTTTGTATGGCAACCCTAGAAGACCACACACTCATCTTCTTCATATTTCTTAAATATTGCAGTTTGCAATGTTTTATTTAAGGCCACTTCTTTTCAGTTTCTGCATTGTCTTCGTAGGTGGTCTCATCCAAACTTAAGTTTTAAATCATTATCTCTATGCAGATCACTTGTAAATCTGTATCTTCAATCCAATATATTTTTTTATTATTCTGAACCTTCCAGAAACTTACTGATTATTTTTTATCACCTTTGGGTCTTTTAAGTATTCAAATTGAAAATGTCTAAAATTTAATTTATCTTCTCAACTTCTCCACCCTTCTCCCCAAATTACTATTTCTCCCATTTCTCATTGTGGTAATTTGTACCTGCATAGGCAAAAGACCTGTAGGTAAACTTCTCATATTTTCACTATGGCTCTGTAGCTGACAGATAACCAATCATCAAGTCCCTTAAAGTTCACTTGAGTATCTCTTTCAAAGCTGATAACTTCTCTCAGTTCACACTACCAATATCCAACTATCTCTGCTACCATCAATTTTCATCTTGGCAACAATAACAAATCCCTACCCTGTTTTACTTTCTTCACTGCTCTTCACTCTCCATCTCTCACGGAAAAATAGTTAAACCTGATAATGTTTAACTCCAGCTTAAAATGCTTTAAATCCTTTCCATTATATTAGGCCTTAACTGCTTCATATGACAGCATAAGATATATCTGTATTTTGCAAAGTTCCTCTTATAATTCTTATCCCACTCCTCTCACTTAAAAAATAAAAATAGGCCTTGGCCGGTTGGCTCAGTGGTAGAGCATCGGCCTGGCATGCAGGAGTCCCGGGTTCGATTCCCGGCCAGGGCACACAGGAGAAGCGCCCATCTGCTTCTCCACCCCTCCTCCTCTCTTTCCTCTCTGTCTCTCTCTTCCCCTCCTGCAACCAAGGCTCCATTGGAGCAAAGTTGGCCCTGACGCTGAGAATGGCTCTGTGGCCTCTGCCTCAGGTGCTAGAATGGCTCTGGTTGCAACAGAGCAATGCCCCAGATGGGCAGAGCATCGACCCCTGGTGGGTGTGCCGGGTGGATCCCGGTCGGGCATATGCGGGAGTCTGTCTGACTGCATCCACGTTTCCAGCTTCGGAAAAATACACACACAAAAAAATAAATAAATAAATAAATAAATAAATAATAAAAATAAATAAATTTAGAATGAGCAAATTTTAAACATTCAAAAGTTTATCTAGGTAATATATTTTAACAGCTTTGATTATATTACTTTGAAATACAGAAAAATTTATAAAATATGGGTATTTATACAGCCTAGGCACTAGAGATAAAGAGACAGTGGCACAAAATAATGATCAATATATACTTGTGTTGGGCAAATAAGTTTGTAAAATGTGATTTTTATGCTCACTTTGTTAAAAATGGCACTGCTCACATGAGTGATGCTGCCACGTGATACTGCTAATTACCCTCCTGCTTGGGAAGGGGATTTGTTATGCTAATGTATATTGGAGGAGGGGTTTTCACACCAAAAGGTTTTAAGATGAAGGAGGAAGCCATGTTTTTGCAGAGAAGCACTCAAGATGGCAGGGTGCTAAAGGAGAAGCCAGTTTGTACAGAGATGAGAAGGAAGAAGGTGTGCAGATGGGGAAAAAGAGGTGACTGAGGCTAGTGGGGCCTTTGATTTTAGGAAAAACTGGAAAGATTCTTCCAGTTGTGGAACTGGAGAACATGTGAATGGGTTTTGATACCCTGTGTGTTTGTGTTTACTCGCCAGCCAGTTGCGAGGCTAGAATAAAGGTATGACCCACCAGTTTTTGGCTCTGCAGTTTCATTACTCTATGACCGAATCAAATGGGAATCTACACCTGCCTGGCGGCTCTGACAACTGCAACTACTGGCCCTATAGTTATTGTACCAGTAACGTTTTCTTAATTGCAAGGAACAGAAAAAGACTCTTACTAATTTGGTGAGGAATGGGGCACTTTGGTAGCTCACAAAATTAGAACAAGAAGTTAAGACTGAAACCAGAGATGTACAGGAAGAAATCCTAGAAAATACAACAAAGTGTATATGTATTTTGCCTTGAGAATTCTGCCTTTGATGGGGCTTAGCATAAGTAATTCCAGGCTTTGTGTCTCTGTATTCCAAATTTTAGGTAATTGTGGAGTAGAAACTGACTGCCATTGCTGGAATTATAGCCAGAGAAAACTCATCCTTATGGTGTTGCAAGAAAAGAATTTCAAAAGGGCACATATGTAGGAGAACTTTGAGTGAGGTAGCGAGATTAATTAGAATGAGATAAAGTAGTTAATAACTTCCCTGAGATCCTCGATAATCCTCCATGTATTTTCTTGGCTTTGGGGAACAAGCAGTTTGTTACTTAAACTATCCAACTTATTTCCTGGGTTTTCCTAGGCCAATGCTGGGCTCTCCCCCTAACCAATTCCTTTCCTGGATCTTCTAGGGTTTTGTTTCTTTAACTTATCTAATTCTTTCCACAGATTTTTCCAGGCTACAGTCCTCCCATGTATGTCATCATTATGACTCCTGCTACCTATGCCTTAATGTTTGCTTTGTTTACAGCAGTGGTAGTCAACTTGGTCCCTACAGCCCACTAGTGGGTGTTCCAGCTTTCACAGTGGGCGGTAGTGGAGCAACCAAAGTACAAATAAAAAGATAGATTTAACTATAGTAAGTTGTTTTATAAAGATTTATTCTGCCAAACTTAGTGAAAATCCAACATAAAGTACTTGGTAAGTAATTATTATTATATGCTTTAACTTGCTGTAACTCTGCTTTATAAATTTTATAAAGTAAATTTACTTCCTTACTTTATAAGTCACCATTACTGTGGAACTGGTGGGTGGTTAGAAAATGTTACTACTAACAGAGATACAAAAGTGGGTGATAGGTATAAAAAGGTTGACTACCCCTGGTTTACAGGCATCTGCTTTCTACTGTACATATGCCTACCTCCCCCTGTGCCATCTTGGCATTTACTGTGCATGCACTAAGCAAAGGAATTCCCCTTACTGTTTTATCACTCCTCTTGGTTATTCCAGGTAATGGGCCAATTGTTCCCCAGGAAGATTGGAGATCTGGTTCTTCAGGCCTGCTTGGGGTTTAAATCCCTTCAGTGGAGGATGTGGCTGTACCCCGGGGAGCCTGTGAAGCTACAGCTTCCGAGTTAGTCAAGCTAAATGTCTGAGTCTATTTGCTCTGTTTTTTTTTGTTAATAACTAACTAGCCACCTACACTAACACTACCAAGTGTCTTCCCTGGATCGAAAGCTATGCCCACTCAGCAGTTCTGTGGATTAGAGGACATTGACACTGATTCTACTTGTACCTGTTTGTAACTGAGTCATTTCTGGAGAACAATGACTTGCTTTCTTTTAGAAATACCCTGACTGGATCTATCACACTAGTTGGTATTTAGTGTAAGTTTTATTTTTGTTTGTTTATTTCTAAAGCAAGTACTGGACAATATTCATTTTGTATACTTTGGGGTTGGTGAAAAGTGAACTTTTTAGAGTAGGCATTAGCAAGTAATGTTGGAAAGGGTATCATTTTAAAAGAGTTTAATTAATTACTCTAATTATCAGCTACAAAAGAAGGAAAGTAAAAGCTTTCTTTTGAGGTACAACAGAATTCATTCTATGCTTATTCGAGATGATTTATAATAAAGGCTGTACATAAAAAAGAGCTCACTTTTTCTATATTTGGAATTATATTAGAGCACCTAAATATTTTATATTCTAAAGAAATATTTGAACAGAAACTTTAATTTGGTTTGTCTTTTTAGACATGTATTTTGGCTTATGGCATGCTCCTTTACTGGAAGAAGTCACCAGCATGCCATGAAAAATGCAAAAGTGCTGAGCAATGCTATTGCATTTCCTTGCCTGTCAGCCCACTCTCCCACTCTTTTCTGCCTCTCCAAATAATCTTACCTAGAAGCTGCAAGGGAATCTTTTATAATTGAAAGGACTCTAAGCATATAAAACATCTGTTCATGCCTAATATCTTAAAGATGCACACATGCACCCTTTTTATTTAATGTCCTCCTGGTAATTTGAGCAGATGCTTACTGCAATGCAACATGAGTCATATGACAAATATATATCTCAATACCTCAATACTGCTCAAATTATCACAGAAAATTTACATAATATACATACATAAATATTTCTCTCTGTGTGTGTGTGATTGAAGAAAGCAAAGGGATTTCACCAAAATTCAAATGATTAGTAGAGACAATTACATATGCCCAAGGCCTTGTCTTTCATATCAGGACTTGTTGCTTATTCCAACAAAGAACAGTTATTTTAAATATGTAAATAATGTGTCTTCAAATCTAATCACTTTGCAATGTGACAAAATAATCTGTTGCCTTGAAAATTCACCATGGTTTTTCTGCTTTTAGAGGATTGCCAATTTTTAAATTTATGATTATTTAAAGTGAATTAGCCTGAACTGTGGTGGTGCGGTGGGTAAAGCATTGACCTGGAACACTGAGGTCGCTGGTTCAAAACCTTGGGCTTGCCTGGTCAAGGCACATATGGGAGTTGATACTTCCTGCTCCTCCCCCCTTCTTTCTCTCTCTCTGTCTTTCTCTCTCTCTCTCTCCTCTAAGATTAATAAATAAAAATCTAAAAAAAATAACTCAAAAAATAAGTAATTAAAAGGAATGTGACTAAATGTTTTAAAATTTAAGAACAACATACTAAAACAATAAATTAAAATAAGAAGATCTTTTAAATTTTTCTACTTCACAATATAATTAGCTTAGAAATGCTACATTTTAATACATGGTATTTACAAAGGTGCCTAAAATCCTCACTGTCTGTTTTAAAACTCTCTTGCACTCATTTCTCAGATGTCTATCATGACCTAGATTTTGGCATTGCTTTTTCTTCCATTTAAAATGACCTTGAAGAGGTAATCAAATCATGAAAGTGGAGCTTTTATGAATGGGATTAATGTCTTTCTAAATGAGACCTTAGAGAACTCTCTTTTTCCTTTGGCTATTTGAAGGCATGGGAAGAAGATGGCTGTCTATGAGCCAGGAAGCAGGCTTTCACCAGAAAATTTTTTAGTACTTTGTCCAGAACTCTGAAAAATAAATGTTTGTTGTTTAAGCCACACACAAAAAATAACAAGATACAATGAAATGCTAACATTATTAAAGATTTCTAACTGCTTTTGGCTTCTAGAATCACAAGTAAAAATACCAGTTGCTTCAAGAAAAAGAATGAGAAATAGAATCAAGATTATAAACTTTGATTTTTTTCTTTACATTTGCTCTACATCTATGTCCAAATAAATACTTGAATAATGCAAGATTTAAAAGAAATCATTACATATTACCCAATTAAATAGTGTGTAATTTAGGAATCAAATATATTTACAAGTGACATAAAAAAATCAACACCGAATTTAAACAAGATAAATGTTTTCTTCTGTCACATCAACTAAGCTCAGAGAGAGCCATCTAATGATGCTGAAGTACTGTCAGTGACAGGGACCTTATCTTCTCTAACACTGTTATTCTGTTATGCATAATTTTTATTCCCAATATCATCTCATGGTTGGAGATGGCAGATGGAGTATAAGCCATTTGATCTGTCGTAGCCAGCTGAAAGGTACTGAAAAGTACTTATTCTTTCTTACAAGAGCACACCTTATTTTTATCCTCAATGGCCAGACTATTCATGACACAAAAACTGCAAGAACATTTAAGAAATATATCCAAATAAATGTATAGCGATATGATTTTGCACAGAAAGGTGCTAAGAGATACTGAGGAAAATTTGCCCAATTCTCTGCTTTATAGTTTTACCCAACAACTTATACATTGACTATTAGTGAGAATCCAAAACTGTTATGGAAAATAGTATGGAAGTTTCTCAAAATAGTAAACATAGAACTACCACATTATCCAGCAATCAAACATCTCAATAAACATTATCCAAAATAATGAAATCAGAATCAAAAAGATATTAACATCTATGTTTTTATTACAGGACTAGACACAGTACCCAAGATGTAGAAGCAACCTCAATGTTCAATGGACTAAGGAATGGCTAAATAAAATGTAATATAGACATATAATACGATATTTATGCAGTCTTTAAAGAGGAAGAAATATTGTAATATATGTCAATATTGATGAACCTTGGGTATATTATGCTAAATGAAATAAGCAAGTCACAGAAAAATAAGACAAATTTAAAATATAAAAATCAGTAAGTGTAAAAAAAAATGAGAGGATGGAATATTGTATCTATGACTATGAAGCATAGTTCACTGTTTCTGTTCACTAAGGTTTGGATGGAAGAGACCACTGTTGTGTTTTTGAAGCATCATCTTCAAAATTCTAAGGTAAGATTGTGTCCCCTGATTCATGATGCTGCAATGAACAAAGGTTTAGCTTCCTTGAGGGATATATTCAGCTGACTTTTTCTCTCAGGAATTTTTCAAATGGTGACATGGATAAATGGAACCTAAGTGAAAGTACTATCTTACCAGAAAAAGAGACAGAAATACTTCAAGTATGACAATATGTGTGAATTGAAGAGTAGAAAGTATAAGAGAAGCAACTTAAAAATTGTATGTAAATATTCCTACTTTTTGGTTCACCCCTAAGCTACAAATATGCAAGACAGGACTCAGAACCCTGGCAGAAATCAGCAATTGGAAAGCTAAAGATCAGGAAACAATTTTAGTAGTTAATCACTCTAACAGTTCAATGCCAAGCAAAGGAAAGATGTCTCAGTCCATGTTACAGGTTTTTAGGTGAAGTACCAGTGGATCAGGTACTAAGAGAGAAGAACTATACATAGGGATCAACTATGCCCTAAGTGTGAAAGCAAAACATAAATTGATAATCCTAAAGTCCTAATAAAACTAAAAATTCCATACTCAAAGTTTCAAAGAAAGTAAGTACAATTGAAAGGAGAAGCCATCACATGAAAAATTTAAAACTTTAATTAAAAATAGTTATATATAATCTGACTAAAGATATATGCACATTTTGGAACCATTAGATACAAAACTAAATATAAGTTGGCATCATTCAGTACATGTTAGATGAAATTGTGGTAATAGACAATAAAGTAAAACTTTGAGAGGTACAAGGTGACCTGCTAGTTTTCTAGCCGCCAGAAAATATTAAAAAATATAAGTGAACATATTTATTTAAATTTACATGTAGATATTTAGTGTCTTATTTTTGTTACATTTAAAGCCACATGGTCTCATTAATTGCAGGTGAAAAACATACTGATTTTACTGCTCTTTGTACACAGAGGTGTTGTAATAATATGACTACTGACTAAACTATTCATTAAAAATTGCAGGAAGCAACACCTAGTGGACTTGAACAATAAAGGAAACAGGTCAATCTAAGGACAAAATATTTAAAAGGGCTGCTTACACTGTTTCTTCAAAATAAAATAAAAGATAATTTAATTGAATATAAAGACTCCGTTTATATTAGGAGTAATTGTGGAAAAAAGTATAAAATTTGGACAAATAAGATAAATGTTAATTGCTTATTATTTTTAATGAATTACCAGACTCCCAGTTATGTTATGCTGTCACCTGGAAAACTAAATATTTCTGATTTCAGTAATTATGTACCAAAATATACTTAAAATAAAATAAACTTGGTTCTTTGAGTACATTACTATTTTGTAAGTTGCTTAGAGAAAGAAATCTGATGGTTCTAAGATTAAGGATGATAAACCAATTCACTGTGATTTGTGAAATGAACACTCTGATTCAAAATTCAGTCTGAAGATAGTTGTGTAATAATTGTACATTGTTTCCTTAAAATATTTCATATGAAATTTCCCTTTTTGCATCCATTTCTATAATTTTGTGTTTCATTCTGATTGTAAAACAGAATAAAATTTCCATATATTGTAAAGCAGAGCTTTGAAAATATTAAATAATTTTAATCAACAAAGATTTCAAACTGATTATTTATATCATAAAATAAAACTAATTTCGAATTATATATTTTACTACCTTAATTGTCAATTTCAATAAAAAGCTACTTATTTATATATATTTTTTTTACGTTATTGATTTTATAGAGAGAGGAAGAGAGAGAGAGAGAGAGAGAGAGAGAGAGAGACAAGAACACCAATTTGTCCCTGTATGTGCCCTGACCAGGGATTGAACTGGAAATCTCTGCATTTAGGGACAATGTTCTAATCATTCAAGCTATTGGACCACAGCAATAAAAAGTTACTTTCTACTCCACATATATATACATGAAAAAGCAGCTGCTATTTTATAGATATAAGGCCAAAAAGGGAAAAAATTATTTATAATACATTACATATATATATATATATAAATACTGTATATCTTATAAAAGCAAATGGAAAGTAAATAGTAACATTTTTTATAAGAAGTGTATTATGTATCACAAAAAAGGGAAAACTATGGATCTATAAATATAAGTGATACTTGCTTATAAAGTGCTCTCAATCTAATAAGTTCTAGATGCTTTTAAATATAGTATGTATAGAAATAGGATGAGCTAACTGTTCAGAGATGAACCAATTTAGTTATTATAATGAGCCTGTATTTTCAGTATCAAAAGACCATGTTAAACAATCATCCAAATAGATTAGGCTAATAATATTCTCTTCATATGATTCAGATAAATGTTTAAAAATATTGCCATTTATTTTGTGGGTATGAATAGCTTCAAAAACCCCATGTAGCGGCCCTGGCCGGTTGGCTCAGTGGTAGAGCCTGGGCCTGGCGTGCAGAAGTCCCGGGTTTGATTCCCGGCCAGAGCACACAGGAGAGGCGCCCATCTGCTTCTCACCCCTCCCCCTCTCCTTTCTCTCTGTCTCTCTCTTCCCCTCCCGCAGCCGAGGCTCCATTGGAGCAAAGATGGCCCAGGCACTGAGGATGGCTCCTTGGCCTCTGCCCCAGGCGCTAGAGTGCTCTGGTCGCAACGGAGTGACCCCCCAGAGGGGCAGAGCATCACCCCCTGGTGGGCGTGCCGAGTGGATCCCAGTCGGGCACATGTGGGAGTCTGTCTGACTGTCTCTCCCCGTTTCTAGCTTCAGAAAAATACAAAACAACAACAACAACAAAAAAACCCATGTATCTGTGTTATTGAATTATAGGTTGGCCCCATCTGGTTATTTCAGTGGATAAAGTACAGCCCCAGGAAGTGAACATCCCGGGTTCAATCCTCAGTCAAGGAACACATGAGAAGCAACCATCTGTTTCTCCTCCCCGCCCTCTCCCTCTTCTCTCTCTCTTTTACTCTTGCAACCAGTGGTTCAATTGGTTTGAGTGTCACCCTGGGCACTGAGGATAGCTTGATTAGTTTAAGAGTTGACCTTGGGGTTGCTGGTGGATCCTGGTCTAGTCGCATGCAGGAGTCTGTCTCTCTATTGCCTCTCTCTCACTTAAAAAAAATAAATTACAGGTTAAATGTGTTCACTAAGACAAGATCAATATTTATGTATTTGGGGCTTATAATTAATGTTTTCTATACATAAAAATAAATACATAATATAAAATTAATAAGACAAAATAGTTTTGTATTCTTTTGACATTCTTCCCATTTCTTTATTCAGCAAAAGTTTATTTTTTGTTGCTATGTGCTAAACACAGTTGTATACACTGATAAATACAGAAAGAAATCTTTTCCAATGGGAGAGAAAAAGAGTGGGGAAAAAATTCTATTTTAGCTTAGAAATTGATTAATGCAATGGAGGAAAGTAAAATGGAGAAGGGACACCAGGATACCAGGATGTGCAGGCTGTTGAGTGAGCCTTTAACTTACAGTGAGTTTTTTTGGGAAACCTCACTGAGATGGCATTTTACAATAAAACTTAAATAAAAGTAGAACTGCTTTCTGACTTAGAGATTACACCAGGGGTCCCCAAACTACAGCCCGCGGACCACATGCGGCCCCCTGAGGCCATTTATCCAGCCCCCGCCACACTTCCGGAAGGGGCATCTCTTTCATTGGTGGTCAGTGAGAGAGCACAGGATGCATCCTGTGTGCTGTATGTGGTGGCGCCACAAAGCGCAGCAATGCGGGATGCACGCGTCAGGGCTCTGGAAGTGCGTCATATCACTTGTTACGGCTAGCATTGACAAATATGGAACCAGACACTGACCTTCTTATTAGCCAAAAGCAGGCCCATAGTTCCCATTAAAATACTGGTCAGTTTGTTGATTTAAATTTACCTGTTCTTTATTTTAAATATTGTATTTGTTCCTATTTTGTTTTTTTACTTTAAAATAAGATATGTGCAGTGTGCTTAGGGATTTGTTCATAGTTTTTTTATAGTCCGGCCCTCCAACGGTCTGAGGGACAGTGAACTGGCCCCCTGTGTAAAAAGTTTGGGGACCCCTGGATTACACTTTTGGGTATATATTTAAAGAAACCCAAAACACTAATTCAAATATATATATATACCCCCATATGTTTATTGCAGCATTATTTACAAGAGCCATGATATGGAAGCAACCCAACTGTCCATCAACAGACAGTTGGATAAAGAAGAGGTGATACATACACCATGGAATATTACTCAACCATAAAAAGAATAAGCTCTTACCATTTGAGATAGAGTGAATGGACCTAGAGGATAATAAGTCAGACAGAGAAAGACAAGTGCTATATGATTTCACTTATACATAGAATCTAAAGAACAAAATAAACAAAATTTAAACAGACACACAGGTACAGAGACCAGACTAATGGTTACCAGAGGAAAAGAAAGTCAGAATATTTGATAAAATGGTGAAGGATTAAGAAATACAGATTTGCAGTTATGAAATAGTTATGGAAATTTAAAGTATAGCACAAAAAATATAGTCAATGATATTGCAGACTATGTATGGTGCAAGGTGGGTACTGAATAATGTCATGGGGACCACTTCACAAAATATATAGTTTTCTAAACATTGTACAGTACATGTGAAAGTAATACAACATAATACTGAATGTAAACTATAATTTAAATTAGTTTTGAAAACCAAAAAGCTTAAAGAAGAAGAAGCAGTAGACCAGTGGAAGATTTGAGAAGAAAGATCAGGCAAAAGGAAAGTCTAGTAAAAGGCCCTGATGCGATCCTATCTGAAATGCTACATCTTATATTTTATTTGAAATTGACTTTTGACCTGTATTACTACAAACAAAAAGTACACCACAAATATAATTATTTGAACCAGTTAGAAGTAATACTAAAACTAAAGTGTAAACCAGTGGTAGTCAACCTGGTTCCTACCACCCACTGGTGGGTGTTTCAGGTTTCATGGTGGGTGGTAGTGGAGAAACCAAAGTATAAATAAAAAGATAGATTTAACTATTTATTCTGCCAAACTTAGCGAAAATCTGACATAAAGTAGTTAGTAAGTAATTCTTATTATATGCTTTAACTCTGCTTTATAAATTTTATAAAGAAAAGTTACTTTCCTACTTTATAAATCATCATTACTGTGTAACCGGTGGGCAGTTAGAAAATTTCACTACTAACAGAGATACAAAAGTGGGCGGTAGGTATAAAAAGGTTGACTACTCATGGTGTAAACTAATTTTTTTAATTTATTTTTTAGAATTCATCATCTAGTTAGTAATGGTAAGCTATTTCAAAGACAAAACATCAGGCTGCCTCAGACAGAGTTGAACAACATTATAGTAATATTTCCCCCCAGATCTGTAGAAAGTAATTGTGAAGCAAGAACATTATATTCTGCCCTGGCCGGTTGGCTCAGCGGTAGAGCGTTGGCCTGGCGTGCGGGGGACCCGGGTTCGATTCCCAGCCAGGGCACATAGGAGAAGCGCCATTTGCTTCTCCACCCCCACCCCCTCCTTCCTCTCTGTCTCTCTCTTCCCCTCCCACAGCCAAGGCTCCATTGGAGCAAAGATGGCCCGGGCGCTGGGGATGGCTCCTTGGCCTCTGCCCCAGGCGCTAGAGTGGCTCTGGTCGCGGCAGAGCGATGCCCCGGAGGGGCAGAGCTTCGCCCCCTGGTGGGCAGAGCGTGGCCCCTGGTGGGCGTGCCGGGTGGATCCCGGTCGGGCACATGCGGGAGTCTGTCTGACTGTCTCTCCCCGTTTCCAGCTTCAGAAAAAAAAAAAAAAAGAACAATATATTCTGCCAAGATCATTATGTATAATGGCATGGCCTAACATCTTCAAATATGACAAACGTGGCACCTAGAAAAAGAAATACTTTTGTCAGTACAATCTGATAAAAAAGCAGTTAAATAAAAATAACTCAAGAGTTGAGAAACCATGATAAACTCTCTTTGGTATGAATCAATGTAGATATAAGAGCAATAATAAATAATATTGGGAACTGTAGTCATAAAATTGGAGAACAATATGACAGACCTTGAAAATGTAAAACCTTATATAACTCATAGAATTACAATGTAAGGAGAAAGTGGGAGTATTGAAGTCATTGTTTTCCATTGTGGGTAGGTGAATATTGAAATGTGATGATAAATAAAACCACAATTACCTTAAATGTTTAATGTAGTTAACAAATGTAATATCAGAAAATACCTTATGTGAGAAATCTTATGTTCACTAGTTCCTTCCACTTTCCATACTTACCCTTATGATAATTTCAAGTCAAATTAATATAACAAACATAATGTGATGCTTTACCTTAAAATATTATATATGGTATGATAACATTTAAAATATACTTTTAACTATCTTTCTATATACGGTACAAGGTAGGTAGGTTTCATACATTACTATTTCTTTAAAATAATTTTATTGATTGATTGATTTTATCAAGAGAGGAAGGGAGAGAGAGAGGGACAGGAACATGGATCTGTTCCTGTATGTGTCCTAACTGGGATCAGACAGGCAATCTCTGTGCTTCAGGACGATGCTCTAACCCAGGGGTAGTCAACCTTTTTATACCTACCGCCCACTTTTGTATCTCTGTTAGTAGTAAGATTTTCTAACTGCCCACTGGTTCCACAGTAATGGTGATTTATAAAGTAGGAAAGCAACTTTACTTTATAAAATTTATAAAGCAGAGTTACAGCAAGTTAAAGCATATAATAATTACTTACCAAGTACTTTATGTTGGATTTTCGCTAAGTTTGGCAGAATAAATTTTTATAAAACAACTTACTATAGTTAAATCTATCTTTTTATTTATACTTTGGTTTCTCCGCTACCACCCACCATGAAAGCTGGAACACTCACTAGTGGGCGGTAGGGACCAGGTTGACTACCACTGTTCTAACAAACTGAGTTATCCAGCCAGGGCTACTATTTATTTCTATGTTGTTGTTTTTTCTTTTTAGAGTTTTTAAATTTTTAAAAAAATTTTATTAATTGTAGTTTACATACAGTACTATATTAGTTTTAGGTGTACAGCATAACAGACATTTATATAACTTATGAAGGGATCACCCAGTTAAGTTTAGTATCCACCTAACATCATGCATAGTTATTACAATATTACTGACTTTATTCCTTATGCTATGCTGTACATAACACCCTGTAACTCGTTTTATAACTGGCAATTTGTACTTCATAATCTCAAATATATATTTTATATATTTTCATCAGTGTAAATTTATACAGACTTTTAGAATGATGTGTACCTAATGTTAATCTCTATATTTCTGTTGGAGAGAGTGTAGAAATATTATTTTGTCTTCCAGTACATTTTACATTACTTAAATTCCTTATGTTGAGTATGTTTGTTTTACACACATAAACAAAAACAATTTTTTAGAAAATGTAAACACAATTTTAAAAAAATATTCTGTAGGAAATACCTAATTGAACTGTTTTCGATAAATAGTGTAAGCCTATAATTTTCTGAAAAAAAAAATCTATGTAAATAATTTAGCTACACAAGTCATTAGAAATAGATCCAGAGCATGTCATATCTGCAATTAAGCCATGTGGAATTCAACTGTCTACTCATGCAAAGTTAAAACCTTAACTGCATGTGTGTATATGAGTATGAATTCATATTGATATCAGCAATGAGGTTTTTAAAAAGAGAGCCAAAAATATTAGAAATAAATTTTTGGTATCTAAATGATATTGTTTAGAGAAACTATATGTGCCCCTTTTTTGTGTGTGACAGGGACAGAGATAGACAGAGAGAGGGCCTGATAGGGACAGACAGACTAGAAGGGAGAGAGGTGAGAAAAATCAATTCTTTGTTGCAGCACCTTAGTTATTCATTGATTGCTTTCTCATATGTGCCTTGACTGGGGGGCTATAGCAGACCGAGTGACTCCTTGCTCAAACCAGTGACTTTGAGCTCAAGCTGTTGAGCCTTGCTCAGAGCAGATGAGCTCACATTCAAGCTGGTGACTTTAGGGTTTTGAACCTGGGTACTCCTACGTTCCAGTCCGATGCTCTATCTATTGTGCCACCACCTGGTCAGGCATGCACTCCATTGTTTTTAATAATTTTTTACTTAACAGGAGAATATCACTGCTAATTATAATCTTTATGATATTAAAGATAGATTTAAATCATGAAAATAAAGCAGCTCTGTTCAGAAAATAGAAATAAAGAATTTCATGCAAGTAATGTATTTTCTGCCATGGTGGTGGGTTCTAAGGGACTTCTGTGTGCCACCAAGTTCCCTGAAACACATGGAACCAAGTTCCCTAAATCCTGATTAACAAATTAGAAAAAAAGAGGGCTTCTAAAAATAATCTCTCCTTTATTTGCAAGTCATCAGTCTGAGGACCAATGCCTATCCAGTCATAATTCACTTAATAAATTTTAATTTATCAAGTTCTATATTTCAAAATAAATTTTATTCCAGCATTAATATATCATAATTGCATATGAGCAACAATATAACTGATTTGGAAAAAGATATGAAGCATACAGATAATGTATAATTTAAAAGTTATGTATGTGTGCTAATCAATACTTAATACACTTTTTGTGACAGAGACAGAGAGAGGGACAGATAGGGACAGACAAACAAGAAGGGAGAGATATGAGAAGTATCAATTATTTGTTGTTCATTGATTACTTTCTCATATGTGCCTTGTCCAGGAGTGAGGGGAGCTACAACAGACCGAGTGACCCCTTGTTCAAGCCAACAATCTTGGGTTCAAGCCAGTGACCTTGGGTTTCAAGCAAGTGACAATAGGGTCATGTCTATAATCCTATGCTGAAGCTGGTGGCCCTGTGCTCAAGCTAGTGAACCTGTGCACAAGCCAGATGAGCCCATGCTTAAGCCAGTGACCTTGGGGTTTCTAACCTGGCACCTCGGCATCCCAGGTGGACATTCTATCCACTGCACCACCAGCAATCAGGCTCAATAACTTTCTTATATTATTTAGGCATGGGCATCATTCATGAAAATGCATTAAGAGACATATCTTGATTTAACATTGACTAACTACTCTTGAATACAGAACAATTATGTAACCTCACATAACAGAATAGTTTGCAAATTAGATAATGTTGCCAGCTTAAACAAAAATGCTGGGCAAATTACAGAGCACACATGCTATCAACATTAAACTAAATTTTACATTTTTCTCTAAAAAAAATTTCTACCCTGTCAAGAACATAAAAAAAGTAAATCTATCATGGATAAAAGCATGGAAAAATCTAATCATTAGAGCAGTGTATTCTTAGTACATCAATAATAAACACAATTTTTCAGGTTTTCTAAATCGTTTCAAAGACAATTTAATATATAAAACACTGTTGTTTTATATATTAAATTGTTTTATATGTTTGTTTTTTACAGAAGTGGGTTAATGTATATCAGTGAGTCCTAAATATTGTCTCTTCAACTTCACTTTAAAACATGCATTTTTCTACCTTAGACAAATATTATGGAATTGTAATTGGTCTTTTAAGAAAAAATTACTTGGAAAATATAATAACTAAAAAAATGATATAAATAATATAAATTAGCATTGGGTTTAGACTATTATATCTCTTTATGAAAACATATTGGACCACAGATAAGTGTGCTGCTTAGAAAGATCATACCTGGGATTACACCACACGGTGACTGTATTAGTTTGTTGGGGCAACCGTAATGAAATAGTATAAACTGAGTAAACAACAGAAATTTATAGTTTCATACTTCTTGAAAGTTCAAAGTCCAAGACCAAGGTGTTCAAATGGTTCTTTTCTTCTGAAGTCTACAAGGGAGAACTCCTTGTATGTCTTTCTCTTAACTTTTGGTGATATGCATGCAATGTTTAGTGTCCTTAGCTTATAAATGTCTCACCCCAATTGATGTTTTTGTCTTTACTTGGCATTCTTCTCATATGCCTGCCTGTGTCCAACCTATTTTAGTATGAACTCATCTTAAATAACTATAACTGCAACAGCCTTATTTCCAAATAAGGTCATATTTGGAGGTATTGGATATAAGGACTTTAACATGTGAATTTTGGGGAGACAATTTGTCCCATAACAGAAATCCTCTGTGCTATGTAGAAACTCTTCAAATTCAGAAGCATAGCTAGAAATTCACTTCCTGAAATCTGGATCAAAATTCTGATTTATATGTCAATCTCAGGAAAGATTAACTTATTGTTATTTCATGATTAAGGCAGCAATGTCAATGACATATACAGGCATTAGTGAGAGACAAACCACTGAAGTCAAAGACAGTAAGATTGCTTTGACCTGGTTTTATTCTAAATCCACCTTGGTTATACAAGCCCAATGACCGTGGACTCAAATTCTAGAAACATATAAAAGATGTTGGGGGGGTACAGACCTACTTATAAAGTGATATAACAGCTATAAAAATATAAGTAGAAGGCACAATATGACTCTGACACAGAAGAGACTAAAAGGGCATTTCAATAGATCTTTTTCTTCTGGACCTTACCTGAAGATTTCAGTAACATTAACATTTAATGGTCACCTAGAATCCATGGTAGTCCTCATGGGAAAAGAATGACCCACTGATAGCACTTGACTTTGGATTAGTGGTCTATATAAAAAGCAGTTTGCTGGCATTTGGAGATATTTGGAGGTATTTGGACTGCTCTTAGAGAGACATGAACAGAGCTTAAAATAAAAAAAGACTGTGTTCAGAAAATAACTAGTGCCTGACCAGGGTGGTGGTAAAGTGGATAAAGCTTCAGACTGGGATGCAGAGGACCCAGGTTCGAGACCTCGAGGTCACCAGCTTGAGCGCGGGCTCAACTGGTTTGAGAAAAGCTCACCAGCTTGGACCCAAAGTCGCTGGCTTGAGCAAGGTGTTACTCGGTCTGCTGTAGCCCCACGATCAAGGCACATATGAGAAAGCAATCAATGAACAACTAAGTGCCACAAGGAAAAACTGATGACTGATGCTTCTCATATTTCTCCATTCCTGTCTGTCTGTCCCTATCTATCCCTCTCTCTGACTCTTGCTCTGTCTCTGCAAATAAATTAATTAATTAATTAAATTAATAACTAGTGGTTAGTGGTATAACTAGCATAAACTCAATCCTAGCTCACCCAGATTAAGGAACTGAAAACAAATAAACAGTTAGTTAGCTGGCCTTTAGGGACCCCTTTAGTCACCTGAGCTCCATTTGAAGTTCTGGAAGACAAACAGAAACTCTAGTTTATCAATAGAGCAGTTGTGCACCTCTAAGAGAGGTGACATTAACAAGCAGCAACCATGTTCTGTGACAGGTGTGATGCTAACAGAGACCATAGGGAATCAGTGCAGAATCTGAGCTGTTCTGCCTAAGTGGGTATCCAGCAATGCCAGGAAGAGATCTTCATTTATACTGCTCCTTGAAAATAGAATGGTGTTTATAAACTTGCCTGACCCTTGGAGGGCAAGAACTAGAGTATTAAAAGATATGTCTGTGCATATTTAATAACATGTAATGCACTAAATGTAATCCCATTGGTTTTACAGATACAGAAAGATACCTGAACAGTCACAGAAATGACTTTACTTTGGCTAACAATGTAATCTGTAAACTGATACCGTGACACACACTGCAAAGAAACAAGGCATGTGCATAAAAAACATTTCATGATGGCTATGCTTCCATACACAAAATATAATGATAATTTATTTTTTAATTTATTGATTTTTATTTTTTTATTTACAGAGACAGAGATAGAGACAGAGAGAGGGACAATTAGGGACAGACAGACAGGAAGGGAGAGAGATGAGAAGCATCAATTTTTTGTTGTGGGACTTTAGTTGTTCATTGATTGCCTTCTTATATGTGCCTGTGACCTTGAGTCCAAGATGATGAGCTTTGCTCAAACCAGATGAACCCGCACTCAAGCTGGCGACCTTGGGGTCTCAAACCTGGGTCCTCTGCATCCCAGTCCAACGCTCTGTCCACTGCACCACCGCTTGGTCAAGCTATAATGATAATTTTAAAAATCATACATCAAAGACAGAAAGAAGGTAACTCTCATTATGTTTGTTTTTTATATTTTTCCGAAGTTGGAAACAGGGACTTAGTAAGACAGACTCTTGCATGCGCCCGACCGGGATCCACCTGGCATGCCCACCAGGGCTTGATGCCCTGCCCATCTGGGGTATTGCTCTGTTGCAACCAGAGCCATTCCAGTGCCTGATGCAGAGGCCACAGAGCCATCCCCAGCGCCCGGGCCAACCTTGCTCCAATGGAGCCTTGGCTGTGGGAGGGGAAGAGAGAGACAGAGAGGAAGGAGAGGGGGAGGGGTGAAGAAGCAGATGGGCGCTTCTCCTGTGTGCCCTTGCCAGGAATCGAACCCGGGACCTCTGCACGCCAGGCTGACGCTCTACCACTGAGCCAACTAGCCAGGGCCGGTAGCTCTCATTATGACATACCATTCTTTGATAGTGGTATGAGTAGATTCACTAAAAATCTGAGTAAGCTCTTTGTTGTTTATTCATAATCAGGTCAAAAATTGACACTGTCTGTGGGATCTCGAAATGCAGTATTAAAGAGTTTATGATAGTTAATAAAACTTACAGAACTCTAGCAGCCATTACCTCTAACCAGAAACCACATATCTCTGCCCATATTGTGAAGATGAAGGCAAAATTTAGTTGTAGTTTGTGGCATTTCCACTCACCCTATGAACCCTAAAGAGTAACAAGTGCATAGCTTTTTAAAGACTAACTCTGCTGGAGCTATTGCAAAGGGAATCAGATTTTAAAATAAAGGTCAGTCTTCAAAAGATAGAGTCAGGGAGAGGAGTAATAAAAGGGAAGAAATCAGCTCTGTAATCATTCATGTTTTTAACAGAGTTATTGAGTTATAATGGATATACAATAAAAAATTTCACATGCTAAATACATACAATTTGATGAGATTGGAATATGCCTAATTGCTCTTAAGTAGCTATTTCTGTAGTAAAAGATTTAAGTGAGCTTTATGTAGTATTTCTTTCTTATATTCTAAAACGTGTTTTCCATTTCAGCAGTAACTACTATATTTCTAATTTGCTTCTAGAGACCTAAATACATCTTCCTAAAATAACAGAGAGTTCCCCCAAGAATGTTTGAACATCTCCATTTTAACTCTAGAATGCTAAAAGGTAAGGATGGTAGTGGCAATCGATTCTGGATATCAGACAGTAATGCATGATAGTGATTATATAACATAACTAGGGAAATGAGATTTCTAGTAAAGGTGCAGAAACCGTTTAGCAAAGCTCTCTATTTGCTACCAAATCCACTGATAAAAAGTATTGGGATGCTTGGCATCTCCACCCACAGTCCACTACAGTAAGAAGGATAAGAAGGTTAGATATGCCTGATCTGTGGTGGTGCAGTGGATAAAGCATTGGGCCTGGAACACTGAGGTCTCTGGTTCAAAACTCTGGGCTTGCCTAGTCAAGGCACATATGGGAGTTGATGCTTCCTGCTCCTCCCCCCTTTCCCTCTCTCTCTCTCTCTCTCTTTCTCTCTCTCTCTCTTTCTCTCTCTCTCTGTCTCCTCTCTTTCTCTAAAAATAAATTAATTAAAAAAATTTAAATAAAGAAGAGGATAGATCTTCCAAGGAAGAAGAGATTATAAAAGGCATCCCTGCAATACTTAATGAATGTGGAAAAGCATAAGTCTGTCATTGTGGATTGAAATAAATTTATATCAAATTACATTTAAGTCTAGCTGGCCCATGCATTACCCAGAATTACCCAAATGTTGATGGAACCAGAACTGATCAGACTGGCTCAGGGAAGCTTCCTTCTCTTTCTGGCCTCATTAATTCACTAATTAAATCCCTATACCAACCAACAACAACACAGGCACTATGTACTTCCATCTTCCATCTCTCCAGAACCACGCCTTAGAAGAACACTTGGAAGATAAGAACTTCTTACTCAGGAATGTTAGTAGTATTGGATAAGAAACTTGTACAAATCATTTTAGTATATTGTGGGTAACTTACCTCTGAAATTGTTCATTGTTCAGTTAGAAAGGGTGGACAGAATTGTCTCCTTAGTTCCTAAAGGTTATGAGCCTGGCTTAGCTATAGCCTTGCATTTTAAGTATGCAAAGAACACAGTAAACATTTAGAGCTAACTTTACCTGGTAACTTGGACGTAAAAACATAGGAAAGCTTTTATCTGTTCTTTTCTCATCACAAGTCTTTTGCTTCAGTACTAGGATCTCAGTGGAGGATATGAGAATCTAGTGGCTCATGTGGTAACCAAAAGTATATATTATTTGGCTGTAATAAAATTTAGGGAAATATTTTAACCAATCAGCTTGCATCTTAGAATTAGTATGTTCATAATATAAGAAGCCAGTTTTACTTTGGAGTAATAATTGTAACCAAACCTCTAGTGGGTGGGGTGTGGCACACTCAGGCAATTTGGTGCACCAATAAAGAGTATGTTTACACCAATAAAAATATTGACATTGCTTATAGGTCACTGTGACTAGTCAATATTGGTATTGTTTATGTGAAATAATACTATTTTCCAGTACTAGGGCATAATTCTCATTCCACAGCCTTATTTTAAATTGCACAAATAAAACACCACACCATAGGTAAACATATAGGAGAGTGACACCATAGCTAATTATCTGAAGCAAGGCTTCAGATTATTCACTTTAAGTGTGAATCACTTGCATTGAAGGAGATAGCTCATGTGCTGATATACATATATGTATGTTGTGCATATATTTATATATAGATATAGATGATATAGGTATAGATATATAGATAAAGATGTCGATATAGATATATTGTGTCTTAATAGTTTACTATTTTAAAAGGTATTGTTAGAAGTATATAATATATATTATCAAACTCAGAGACCCCTCATGGCTTCTGTCCCATGAATGAAACTTCTCCATCTCATTTATATATGCTTTTGTAAGTCTGAAACTAGGACAATGACATCAATACTCCTTGTAATTAAGTCATATCTACTGAACAAAAACACTATTTGCCTCTCATGGAAGGTACTATAAATTAGGCTCTAGGCATAAATAAAAAATTGGGCTTAACTCTCAATTTCAACTGCTGTTTATGTTCACATGTACTCCTATGTACATGTAATTGAGGAGTGAGTTGGGCACTGTTCCCTAGGTATAATTTAACAAGGGGTATATAAAAGCTTGATTTAGAATCAAAGGGAAAATTATTTTAAAAATAGCATTTTCATATACAACTTCTATTTAAGTGTTGAAAAGAAGTTGTGCAATTTGGTTGCAACATCAGGATGTCTTGTCCTACCATATGGAAGATGGCACAGAGTCCCAAGAGAAAGGGGGCAGGAGAAGAGCTCCAAGACCACACAGAGCCTTAAGTTCTGTTGTCACTGAGAGGACTGTGTGCTTTTTCAGTAGAAAAATGCTTTACCTAACATCATGGACAACTCTCACAGCACATAGGATTTAGCAAAACACATATGTAAGGAAGTGGCTAAACTTATAAATTAGTCCTTAAAATTGTGTCACTGGTTTTCCTTTATTTGGGAAAGTGAAAGCCAACATGTTTGGTTTGGTTTGTTTTATGGTAGGAAAAACAGTTCTTAAAATTGTTACTTAATGATATCACCACCATTTTGAAGACATTTTCATGTATTTCAGCTCATCACAGATTTTAGTGTTTGCAGAGAGAAATGGCTTACCTTGGCCTCAAGCAAAGGGTTGAATAGGTCATGAATAAATCAGTACCTTGCCCCTTGTCTCCATGAAAAGTGCTTTGAATATATGAAAGGGGACTGGGCTTTGTAATTCAGAGACAAAAAACAACACTCAAAACTTCAAAGTTAATTTTGAATGACTGTTAGTGCATGATGGTCCAAGAATGTCATTTCGACTAATTCACTACAAAGTAAACATGAGTTCTATATAGTTGATGCTGAAGATTTCAAGGCAATAATACAACTATTGTACCCAGAGAGATAAATTGATTAGTTACTTTTTCTAGAGTAACAGTTTTCAAATTGTGCTTCTAGGAGCCACAGGACTATTCTGAAGTGCCTTGGAACTCTGGCCAAGAGCAGGCATGCAACAGCTCTCTGAGACCCATTCTCTGTTTTACTGCCTCACCAAGCAATGACTAAACACACACACACAGTCAAACTCATGGAAAAACTTGAAGCCATTACTTTTTAGATTACATGACATCTTTAGATTATATGATTTTATTGTCAGACCACCTGACAGCTACATAATAGCTAGATAATGGAGTTAGCCTTTGTATAAATGTTTACAGTGAATGGCTTTTTAAACATTATACAGGGGGTCCTTGAGATACAACAGTGTCGACATATAGTGTTTTCTAGTTTACGACACTCACTCTCCCATAAAAACTTAAGAAAATTGAGATGTGACAGTTTTGGCTTACATCATTAATATTATACTTATAGACTATGAGGTGAACTAGTTTAGTTGTGCACAGAGGAAAAATACACAGTAACACCACATATGAGTGAGGGAGTTGGTGTCACTGTTACAAGTGCAAGTGTTTCATTTGTGTTGCTTTGTTTGGCTACTTTATGGCCCCTATCATGGCTTCTATATGAAAATCAGAGTGTTCAGATGGTAGTGCTTCAAAGAAGAGGAAAGCCATCATGATGGATGTTACAGAGCTACTGGCATCCCCTGGAGAGGAACTGTCTGCTGAAGACCTCATTCATCTGGAGAAGCAGCTGATTGAAGAGGAAGCTACAGAAACCCCGGAACCCGAAAGATTTACTACCAAGAGTATGGCAGAAGTTTTCTCTATGGTACAGGATGAGTTGGCCAAATTTCAGGTTGAGGATCCCAACGTTGACAGATTCAGTAGGGTAAGATCTACAGAGCTTTTGCCTTGCAATGCTATAGGCAGATTTTAGAAGAGAAGTCATCAACCTTCCAAAATAGTCTGGAACAATTCTTTAAGAAGGTAGAGAGGCCTGCAACAGATCCTGTACCCTCTACATCAGCTGCTTCCTGAGATAAAACACCTGTAGTAAAGGTAAAATCAACTCCAGTGTCTTCTGCATGTTCCTTAGGCAATCCTGATTCACCTGACCCAGTATCTCCAGGACCTTCTGCAGGTTCTCCTGCCTCTCCAGCCTCCTCCTCTCAATAGGTCACTCACTCTCACTTTGAAATGCCCATTTAAGTGTGCTAGCCAACCACAGGAATAAAGGCAAGGATTTTTTTTACACTCATTTTATATCATTTTTACTGTTACTACAGTACAGTGTACAGTACAGTGTATTTATGTCCTTTTCCTTTTACTGTGGCTTACTTTTGTTTTTATCTACTAGATTATGATTTTACAGCTGTGTTAGGATAGGTAAGTGACTTAGGCTAGGATGTGTTTCAGCTTACACCAAAATTTAGGTTACATCACTGTCGTAGGAACAGAACTGTGTTCTAACCTAAGAACCCCCAGTATTAGTAGTTCAAATCCATAAATGTTATAAAAATAGCATTGCAAAACTCACATTGTTTCTTTTATTGTATTAAAATATACAAAACAAAACTTGCCATTTTAATCATTCTTAAGTTACGATTCAGGGACTTTAAATGCATTGACATCATTGTGCAAGCACCACTGCCATCCATCTTCTCCAAATGGACCTTTGTACCTATTAAACACTAACTCTCCATTGGTCTATGTCCCTAAACCCTGACAACCAGCATTCTAATTTCTGTTTTAATAAATTTTACTCTTTTGGGTTCTTCAAATAATACAGTTAAACAGTATTTATTTTATTGTGTCTGGCTAATTTTGCATATTATGGTGTCTTTAAAGTCTATCCATACTATATATAGCATGTGACAAATTTCCCTCCTCTTTAAAGCTGAATAGTATTCTGTTGTATGTATGCAACTGGTTATTTTTATACATTCTACTATGATGATATTTGGGTTTCTTCCACCTTTTTTTATTGTGAATAACGCTGTTATGAAGATGAGTGTGCTAATATTTATTCAAGTCTCTGCTTGCCTTTTTTGGGGGGTACAGTATATCCAGAAGTGAAACTGCTGGCTTATATAGTATACTCTACATTTAGTAATATTTTGTGAAATTACTATAGAATTTTCCACATCTAATGCACCATTTTAAATTTCTAGTCATACTGGTATTATGACAAATAATTTTTGAATATTTAATGATGTATATGGATACATATAACTTCACTTACACTCATATCCATATCTATAGTTTCCTTTTATGAAGAAAGGCCAAGAGGCACAATTTTTAAAAAATTTTATTTATTGAATTTAGAGAAAATAGAGGGGAGAGAGAGAGAGATAAGGAGGAAAGAGTGGAAGACATCAACTTTTAGTATTTGTTTCCTGTATGTGCCTTGGACGGGCAAGGCTGGGGCTTCAAGCCAGTGACCTCAGCATTCCAGATCCATGCTCTATCTACTGCATCACCACATGTCAGTTGAGGCAGATTCTCACATTTAAAAAATAATCAGCTATAGTTTTTCTTTTCTAGAGCAATCCATTTCTTTATTTCACCTCCATTAGACAGTATGAATCATGTATTTATGTTTTGTTTTGTTTTGTTTTTTTGGCTTTGATCTGTTTGAAGGAGAGAGCCAAGATTTCTGCCCACACCTTGCAGCCCATAACTAACACTTTATGTATAACTTTTCCCTGGCTTCAGCTTATTTTCATAACTATTTTGTTCATACCTGAATTTGCTCAATTTCCTTTTAATTATAAACCACATGAATTCATGTAAGCAATTGGAACATAGCAGGATACATATAAATACATAATATTTAATTGCTTCATATTAATTTCTATTCACTTGGAATATTTTGAAATTTAAAAAAAATCTTTATCTTGCCTTTTTCCAAGTAGAGTTATGATTGTAATGTAGATGGAATTTATTTGATATAATGATATACATTTACTTGATGAATGCCAATATATAAAAGATGGAGATCTGGTAGAGAAATTTAAAGAGAGAAAAAAAAATAAGACCAACTTTTACCCCTCTCCCAGTTACTAAATGTATATGTATATTTTTAATTCTAAATTGTTGAATGAATTATTTTTATGGATGATAAGAGCATCGTGTTTCTTCATCAGGGTATAAGCTTTATGTTTTATGTTTTCAATGAACTTACGTGAACAGGCAAGGGAAAAAGTGTTTAAAGGTGTTTCATTTTTTGAAGTGCTAAAATAAACTTGTAGAATGGAATTCTCTGAGTATTTTCAGGAAGCTTTCTCTTGGGAACACCTGGGAACTATTGAATATAATTATAGTAGAGCTTCCACTGAACTCAATGTATGTGCATGTGTGTACACATCTTCCCATCATCCTGAGTAAAGACAATGTGTGACCTTGAGTCATACAAAATTCTGCAAGGAGCTATGTTGATCTGTATAGGAACTTATGAGCTCATGAATTTAAGACTCAGCAAAGCACAAATATGGAATTAATGGCATTGATTACCACAAACCATGGCAGTTTTGAATTGTTCTTATTTAAATTAAATTAATTATGACTTTACACATTTTAGCAAAAATTAGTTCACATTGCTCTTAAAGGTATAAGCCCTCATTATTTCTGTTTATAATCTTTGTTAAACAATTATTATAAGACACATTGCTCTTAAAGGTATAAGCCCTCATTATTTCTGTTTATAATCTTTGTTAAACAATTATTATAAGACATTTTATTTTAAGTACTAAGAAATACATAGATGTATGTTAGGTACAATAAGTTATAATTAATACATATAAACTTATTATATTGATTGTTTAATATATTTTATATTTATTTATTTTTTTAATCTTATTTTTATTAATTTTAATACAGTGACATTGATAAATCAGGGTATATATGTTCCGAGAAAACATCTCCAGATTATTTTGACCTTTGATTATGCTGCATACCCCTCACTCAAAGTCAAATCGTCCTCCGTCACCTTCTATCTGGTCTTCTTTGTGCCCCTACCTTCCCCCCTTTCCCTCGCTCTCCTTCCTTGCCCCTTCCCCACCCCTCCACCCCACTCCCTGTTACCATCATATTCTTGTCCATGTCTCTGAGTCTCATTTTTATGTCTCATCTATGCATTTGTTCATATAGTTCTTAGTTTTTCTCTGATTTACTTATTTCACTCCGTATAATGTTATCAAGGTCCATCCATGTTATTGTAAATGATCCGATGTCATCATTTCTTATGGCTGAGTAGTATTCCATAGTATATATGTACCAAAGCTTTTTAATCCACTCGACCTCTGATGGACACTTGGGCTGTTTCCAGATCTTCGCTATTGTGAACAATGCTGCCACAAACATGCGGGTGCATTTCTCCTTTTTGAGCCGTTCTATGGTGTCCTTGGGGTATATTCCTAAAAGTGGGATGGCTGGGTCAAAAGGCAGTTCGATTTTCAATTTTTTGAGGAATCTCCATACTGTTTTCCACGGAGGCTGCACCAGTCTGCATTCCCACCAGCAATGCAAGAGGGTACCCTTTTCTGCACATCCTCGCCAGCACTTATTCTGTGTTGTTTTGTTGATGAGCGCCATTCTAACCGGTGTGAGGTGATATCTCATTGTGGTTTTAATTTGCATTTCTCTAATGATTAATGATGTTGAGTATTTTTTCATATGCCTATTGGCCATCTATCTGTATATCCTATTTGGAGAAGCGTCTATTCATTTCTTTTGCCCATTTTTTGATTGGATTGTTTGTCTTTCTGGTGTTGAGATTTACAAGTTCTTTATAAATTTTGGTTATTAACCCCTTATCAGACATACTGTCAAATATGTTCTCCCATTGTGTAGTTTGTCTTTTTATTCTGTTCTTATTGTCTTTGGCCATGCAAAAGCTTTTTAGTTTGATATAGTCCCATTTGTTTATCCTGTCTTTTATTTCCCTTGCCCGTGGACATAAATCAGCAAATATATCGCTGCGAGAGATGTCAGAGAGCTTAGTGCCTATGCTTTCTTCTAAGATGCTTATGGTTTCACGCCTTACATTTAAGTCTTTTATCCATTTTGACTTTATTTTTGTGAATGGTGTAAGTTGGTGGTCTAGTTTCATTTTTTTGCAGGTTGCTGTCCAGTTTTCCCAACACCATTTGTTGAAGATGCTGTCTTTACTCCATTGTATTTCCTTACCTCCTTTGTCAAAATCAGTTGTCCATAGAGCTGTGGGTTTATTTCTGGGTTCTCTGTTCTGTTCCATTGATCTATGTGCTTGTTCTTATGCCAGTACCAGGCTGTTTTGAGTACAATGGCCTTGTAGTATAGCTTGATATCAGGAAGTGTGATACCTCCCCCTTTATTCTTCTTTTTTAAGATTGCTGAGGCTATTCGTGTTCTCTTTTGGTTTCATATAAATTTTTGGATTATGTGATCTATATCTTTAAAGTATGTCACTGGTATTTTAATTGGTATTGCATTGAATTTATAAATTACTTTGGATAATAGAGACATTTTAATGATGTTTATTCTTCCTAACCATGAGCATGGTATATGCTTCCACTTGTTTGTATCTTCCTTGATTTCTTTTATTAATGTTTTATAATTTTCCGAGTATAAGTTTTTAGTCTCCTTGGTTAAATGTACTCCGAGGTACTTTATTTTTTTGGTTGTAATAGTGAAGGGGATTGTTTCCTTAATTTCTCTTTCTGACTGTTCATTGTTGGTGTATAAAAACGCCTCTGATTTCTGAGTATTAATTTTAGATCCTGCCACCTTGCTGAATTCATTTATCAGGTCCAGTAAGTTTTTGACTGAGACTTTATGATTTTCTATATACAATATCATATCATCTACAAATAATGATAGCTTTTCTTCTTCTTTTCCAATTTGAATGACTTTTATTTCTTCTTGTTGTCTGATTGCTGTGGCTAGGACTTGCAGGACTATGTTGACTAAGAGTGGTGAAAGGGGGCACCCCTGCCTTGTTCCTGATCTTAAGGGGATTGCTTTTAATTTTTGCCCATGTTGGCTGTGGGTTTGTCATAGATGGCCTTTATCATGTTAAGGTATGTTCCCTGTCTTCCCACTTTGCTGAGAGTTTTGATCATAAATGGGTGCTGGATTTTATCAAATTCTTTTTCTGCATCTATTGAAATTATCATGTGGTTTTTCTCCTTCCTTTCATTTATGTGATGAATAACATTGATAGATTTGAGAATATTGTACCAGCCTTGCCTCCCCAAAATAAATCCCACTTGATCGTGGTGTATGATTTTTTCCATATATTATTGGATCTGGTTTGCTAATATTTTGTTGAGAATTTTAGCATCTATATTCATCAGGGATATTGGCCTATAATTTTCTTTCTTTGTGTTGTCTTTGCCTGGTTTTGGAATCAGAAATATGCTCGCCTCATAAAAGAAGCTTGGAAGTCTTTCTTCCTCTTGAATTTTTTGAAATAGCTTGAGAAGGATAGGAGTTAGTTTTTCTTTGAATAGTTGGTAGAACTCACTTGTGAAGCCATCTGGTCCAGGACTTTTCTTTGTTGGGAGTTTTTTGATAACTGTTTTGATCTCATTTGGTGTAATCGGTCTGTTTAGGTTTTCTGATTCTTCCAGACTGATTTTTGGAAGATTGTATGTTTCAAGGAATTTGTCCATTTCATCTAGGTTGTCTAGTTTTTTGGCATACACTTCTTCATAGTATTTTCTTACATACCTTTGTATTTCTGTTGTGTCAGTTGTTATTTCTCCCCTCTCATTTCTAATTTTATTTATTTGAGTCCTCTCTCTCTTTTTCTTGGTGAGTCTCGTTAAACGTTCATCAATCTTGTTTATCTTTTCAAAAAACCAGCTCCTAGTTTCATTGATCTTCTGTATTGTTTCTTTAGTCTCTATGTCATTTATTTCTGCTCTGATCTTTATTATTTCCTTCCTTCTACTACATTTAGGATTTACTTGCTGTTCTTTTTCTAGTTCTTTTAGATGCAGGGTTAAGTTGTTTATTTGAGCTTTTTCTAGCTTCTTAAAGTGTGCCTGTAGTGCTATGAACTTCCCTCTCAGTACTGCATTTGCTGTGTCCCATAACTTTTGAGTTGTTGTATGCTCATTATCATTCGTATCTAGGAATTTTTTTTTATTTCTTCTTTGATCTCATTCCTAATGCATTCGTTATTTAACAACCTGCTATTTAGTTTCCATGTGTTTGAGAATTTTTCAGTTTTTCTGTTATGGTTGATTTCTAGTTTCATGCCATTGTGATCAGAGAAAGTGTTTGATATGATTTCAATCTTCTTAAATTTTTTGAGACCACTTTTGTGCCCTAACATGTGGTCTATCCTAGAGAATGTACCATGAGCACTTGAAAAGAATATATATTCTGCTGCTTTAGGGTGAAAGGTTCTGTAGATATCTATTAGATCGAGTTGATCTAGTGTGTCCTTTAAGTCTGCTGTTTCTTTGTTAATTTTCTTTTTGAGGATCTATCTATTGGTGTTAGTGGGGTATTAAAATCCCCTACTATTATAGTGTTGCTGTTGATCTTGCTCTTTATATCCATCAAAGTCTGCTTTATATATTTAGGTGCTCCTATATTAGGTGCATAGATATTTATAATAGTTATATCTTCCTGTTGGATTGCTCCCTTTATTATTATGTAGTGGCCTTCTTTATCTCTTACTATATTCTTTGTTTTAAAGTCCATTTTGTCTGATATAAGTATTGCTACCCCAGCCTTTTTTTCATTTCCATTTGCATGAAATGTTTTTTTCCATCCTTTTACCTTCAACCTATGTGCATCTTTTGTTTTAAGGTGTGTCTCTTGTAGACAGCATATGTATGGGTCCTGTTTTCTTATCCATGCAGCTACCCTATGTCTTTTGATTGGATCATTTAATCCATTTACATTTAGGGTTATTATTGACATGTAGTTGTTTATTGCCATTTTATTCCTCTTTTGCTATATTCTTTTCCCCTTTGATCTGTTTACACCATGCCCCTTAACATTTCCTGCAGCATTGGTTTGGTTGTAATGAATTCCTTGAGCTTTTTTTTTTTTTTGTCTGGGAAACTTTTTATTTCTCCTTCAATTTTAAATGATAGCCTTGCTGGATAAAGTAGTCTTGGTTGTAGGTTCTTGTTCTGCATTACTTTGAATATTTCTTGCCATTCCCTTCTGGCTTCAAGTGTTTCTGTTGAGAAGTCTGATGTCATCCTTATGGGGGCTCCTTTGTAGGTGATAGCTTTTTTTTCTCTCACAGCTTTTAATATTTTCTCTTTATCACTTAGCTTTGGTATTTTAATTATGATGTGTCTTGGTATAGGTTTCTTTGGGTTTCTTTTTAGTGGAGTTCTCTGTGCTTCTTGAATTTGTGAGAGTTTCTCCTGCATTAATTTAGGGAAGTTTTCAGCTATGATATGATTGAACAAAGCCTCTATCCCTTGTTCTTTCTCTTCTACTTCAGGAACCCTTATGATGCTGATGTTATTTCTCTTTATGTTGTCACAGAGCTCTCTAAGAGTTTTCTCAGACCTTTTGAGTCTCTCTTTCTTTTTTCTTCTCTGCTTTCATGCCTTCATTCCAGTTGTCCTCCAACTTGCTGATTCGATCCTCAACTGTATCCATCCTGTTTTTAATTCCTTCCATTGTGGTCTTCATTTCTGATATTGTATTTGTCATCTCCAACTGATTCTTTTTTAATATTTCAATATCCTTTTTTATACTTGCTATTTCTTTATTTAGGTGTTCATGATGACCATCCATTTTTGTTCTAAGATCCCTAAGCATCCTTACAATCATTATTTTAAACTCCGCATCTGGTAGTTTGATTATTTCCATATCACTCAGTTCATCTCCTGAAGGTCTCTCTTGTGGTTTCATTTGGATTGCACTTCTTTGTCTTCTCATTGTGCCTACCCAGGGTATTTTCTTTGTAGAGCTGGTTGAGTCTAGGCTTGGTGTTGTCTGCCTCTAATTTTTACTTGTGTTGTTTCTAAGTCTTCTTGGGTTGGCATCAGCTATTATTTGTAAACCACTTTAGGATTTGGGCCACTTTGAAGTCTTGATTTGTTTGTTTTCTTAAAAGGTGATTGTCTTGTTTGCTGATCTCAGCAGGGGGCTTATTTGAAACTGTATCCAGGAATGCGGTGGGTGTGACCTGAGGCTCTGAAGTCCTCTTCTGCCAGTTAATCTCTCTGGGGGAGGGTTGCTTTCTCAGCTTCAGTAGGGGGAGGTGTATCTCAGATCTCCAAGGAGACCTGAGTTACTGCCCCTCCTCCCCACTTCTTGTTTTCAGCTGTGTCTTGTTGTGCTGATTGGAGCTGGAGAGATGTCTGTATCTCTGTGACCTGGAAGTACTTTTGTATTTTGTTTTGTGGAAGGATCAGCCCCTCCCCCAGCTATCGCCGCCTCCAGCACTGAATGAGTCAGCTTTTTATGTCATCACCTATATTCCTCTCCCCTTCACCATCCATCTCTCTCTTTCTCCTCTTTTTGGAAGACAAGCGGGCCCTTTCAACACACCTCGTTCCCTGGTCGCCAGGTAAGTGGCTGTGAGCAGTATTTACTGCTCTTTTCCTTGGAATTGAGAGCCCAGCCTCACCCCCAACCCTGTTCCTATAAGCAGGGGAGATTCAGGGGCTCCCTACCAGGTTTGCTGTGGCTTCCTCTTTGCTCCTTGATTTTTGAAAGCTGTTCTTGTAGTCCAGATTTGGTTTTTCATGCTGATTGTTCATAAATTAGTTTATAATCCAGTTCGGTGGTGTGAGCTGGGAGTCTGTGCATCTGCCTATTCCACTGCCATCTTCAGGTCTCCGATTAATACCACTTTTAAAGTAGGCATATTGTCTAAAATATTTTAATGGATTTTGATGAAATTTATTCTGAGCGTCTGCTGTTATAAATGACAGTAATTATTCCTTGCATTTGAATCCGCTTCTAACATGTGAAGCACTCACACACAGCCTTTCTTATTCCATCCTTGGCCGCTTTGTGAAGATGCAGTAGTTATCCCACTACGCAGACTGCGACTCTGAGGCTCGTGCCCTCACAGCGGCACTTGTGATAAACCGAAGAACCAGGGTTCCCACCCAGGTTCCTAGGCTCCACGTTCGGTGCTCTTTTCTATTTTATATTTATATCTATAGAAGTAGATATTGAAAAGGTATTATTCTCATGGTTTTGAGACTGGGTTAGCAATCACTTGGCAAAGCTTGGATTGTCAAGGAATTGGTGAATCAAATGTTTGCCTGATATGAATGTGTGATGCAAGTATGCTTATTGCATTGTTGAGTCTGCTGGGCATATCAGCCTTAAGATTTGCATAAGAGACAGCAAATACCAATAACCCTGTTAATTTCAGGAGTTGAAAAACCACTCTCAGAAAGCAGTGATAAGTCAAGAAACCAAGATAGCACCCAAAATTGACAGTAATTGAGAAAGTAATTAATTTGATTGTTAAATAAGAGAAAACAGATTAACTGCATGAAGTACAAATGTCATAGCCTTTCCCTACAAATTAATTGCTCAATTTGTTGGTGCCTTTTTGAGCAAGAGGTGTTATTTCTTTCTTTCTTTTATTTTTTTAATTTTTTTTATTTTTCTGAAGCTGGAAATGGGGAGAGACAGTCAGACAGACTCCCGCATGCGCCCGACCGGGATCCACCCTGCACGCCCACTAGGGGCGACACTCTGCCCACCAGGGGGTGATGCTCTGCCCCTCCAGGGCATCGCTCAGCCACTCTAGCGCCTGGGGCAGAGGCCAAGGAGCCATCCCCAGCGCCTGGACCATCTTTGCTCCCATGGAGCCTTGGCTGCGGGAAGGGAAGAGAGAGACAGAGAGGAAGGAGAGGGGGAGGGGTGGGGAAGCAAATGGGCACTTCTCCTGTGTGCCCTGGCCGGGAATTGAACCCTGGACTTCTGCATGCCAGGCTGACACTCTACCACTTAGCCAACCAGCCAGGGCCAAGAGGTGTTATTTCTTAATTTAAAAATTACCATACCACCCTAAGAACCCATGAGATTAACTCAATCCAAGAGTTTAGTCAAATATAGGCAGGAGAAGAAGGGCCCAAATGGTTAGCTTGAGTCATTCATTCAGCATCTGACATACTGGGCCCTGGCAAATTCTCCAGTACCTGTGAGAATTCAGGCCAGTACTATCTAGCTTGCTACCACCCAAACAATGGTTAGATGTTGGTAATTAGTTATTACAGTGCTCTTAATCATATCCATATGCCTATTTCTTAGAACATGCCATTGAGCTAGAATAGCTAAACCAGTCAGCCTAATAGCCTAATAGCCTCAGCCAATACCATCATTTCCTCTTAATTTACTCAACAGAGAATGGCCATTCTTCCAAAATCAATCTGTCTTTTCCTCAGTCCAAAACTGGAAGACTGAGCACTCAGTCATATCCTGCCCCAAATTATCTCCCTGAAGTCATGATTAAATAGAGGTAAAATTTCATGAGCACTCCACACAAAATACAGTTATTTCTTCAGTCATTAGTTCCACATTTTTCCTTTTTTCTATAAAAGTCCATAAAAGAAGGAAACCATTCATGTATTACTAAGTGAATAAAGTGTCAAGAATCAGAATACTGTTAGTACCTTAGTAATGACCAAACCTATGCACTTGATGTCCTAGAGATCATTTCTATCAGCCCCTTGATGGTACTTACATTGTTTCTTGTCTTTTTTTATTTTAACATTAAAGTTTTCATCTCCAAGCACTACAGTTTTGTGGGGTTTTTTGCTTTTTACTTTATATAAATGAAATAATAAAGTATAATAAAATAAAGTATTTATTCTTTTATTCAATTATGTTCAACAATATTTGGGAGATGGAATTATGTTTTATTTGTAGCTATAGTTACAATATAGCACTCCATTTACAGTTTCCCATTATGACCATATCGATATTGCATTATCTATTTTTCTTTGATAGGTTCTGTATCATCCTCTTTTTTTTTCTATTTCAAATAATGTTTCTTTTGTTTATGACTTTTTTTACATATGCATGCACTTCTATTTAGGAATACAATAAAATATAATTATTAGATAATAAGATGAACTGTTTGATTATTTTTTTTATTTTACTTATTTATTTTAGAGAGATGGGGAAGGGAGAGAGAGAAGGGTAGGGGGACGAGCAGGAAGCATCAACTCGATATGTGCTTTGACAAGCCAAACCCGGGGTTTTGAACTGATGACCTCATTGTCCCAGGTCAATGCTTGATCCACTGAGCCACCACAGGTCAGGCAATAAGATTAGCTATTTTAATTTAGAAGTTAATGTCAAATAATATGCTGAAATAATTGTACCAATATCATTGCTCACCATCAGGGTATGAGAACTAAAATTCCATTTTTGCAACATTCTCACTAAATGTCAGACTATAATTTTATAGACATACTAATATGCATGTAGTAGTATTTTATTGTGGTTTTAATTATGTGATTCTAATTACAATTGTGATTGAACAGCTCTTTGTATGCTCATTGTTCTATTGGGTTTCCTATTTGTGAAGTTCTGTTAGAATTATTTATACAATATTTATTGAGTTGTCTGTCTTACTAACTTTTAGGTATTCTTTTTATATTCTAAATATGGGCTGCTTATGTGTTTTATATGTTGTGAGATGTCTGCCTTCACTCTGTCATTTAATTTTTATTTTTCTAATGATATCTTTATTTCTTGTTTAAAAAATTAAATTTAACATGGTGACATTGATCAACAAGAGTATGTAGCTTTTAGGCAAACAGTTCTATAACATTTAAACTATTGATTATGTTGTATACACATCACCCAAAGTCAAGTCATTTTCTGTCACCTTATATTTGTCCCTCTTTACTCCATTCCCCCCTCCATACTTCCCACATCTCTTTCTCCTAATAACCACTTCACCTTTATCTATGTCCATGAGTCTCAATTTTACATCACACTTATATGTGAAATCATATAGTTCTTAGCTTTTTCTGATTTACTTATTTTACTCAGTATAATGTTCTCAAGTCCATCCATATTGTTGTAAGTGGCAATAGAAAGTCATGTCTTATGGCTGAGGAGTATTTCATTGTGTGTATGTACCACATCTTCTTTATCCAATCCTCTATCAAGGCACACTTTGGTTGTTTCCATGTCTTGGCCACTGTGAATAATGCTGCGATGAACATAGTGGTGCATGTGTCTTTATGTATCAATGTTTTTGAGTTTTTGGGGTATTCAGTAGAGGAATTTCTGGGTCATATGGTAATTCTATTTTTAATTTTTTGAGGAATCACCATATTTTCTTCCATAGTGGTTACACTATCAATAGTTTGCATTTCCATCAGCAGTGAATGAAGGTTCCTTTTTCTCCACAGCCTCTCCCACACTTGTTATTACCTGTCTTGTTCATAATAGCCAATCTACAGGTGTGAGGTGGTGTCTTATTATAGTTTTAATTTGTATTTCTCAAATAGCTAGTGAAGATGAACAATTTTTCGTGTATCTGTTGGCCATTTTTGTATCTTCTTGGAAGAAGTGTCTGTTCAGGTTCTTTCCCCATTTTTTAATTAGATTGTTTTCTAGTTTGTTGCTGAGCTTTGTGAGTTTTTTTATATATTTTGGATATTAACCCTTTATTTGAGTTGTTATTTACAAATATTACCTCTCATTTAGTTGGCTGCCTATTCATCTTGTTGTTAGTTTCTTTTGCTGTGCAGTAGCTTTTTAGTTTGATATAGTTTCATTCATTTACTTTTGCCTTTAGTTCCCTTGTCTTTGAGGTCAAATTCATAATTGTTTTTATACACACCTATGATGAAGCTTCAAATAATAAACTAAAAAAAATAATTCTTTTTATTATTGCAACAACAGCAAAAAATAAAATACCTAGGAATAAACTTAACAAAGGCTATGAAGGACTTATATACAGAAAACTACATAGCATTACTGAAACAAATTGAAAAAGACACAATAAAATAGAAAAACATTCCATGTTAATGGATTGGAAGAATCAACATAATTTAAATGACCATATAACCTAAAAAAATATGCAAATTTAATGGAATCCCCATCAAAATCCCAATGCCATTTTTTAAACAAATAAAACAAAAAATCACCAGGTTTGTATGAAACCATAAAAAAAACTTTGAATAGCTAAAGTAATCCTGAGATAAAAGAATGAGACCAGAGGTATCACACTACCTGACTTCAAATTATACTTTTAAACCACAATAATAAAAAAAAAGAGCATGGTTCTGGCAAAAAATAGATATACAGACCAATGAAATAGAATTAAAAGCCCATAAATACAACCACATGTATTTGGACAAATAATTTTCAATAATTTGAACCAAAAATATATAGTGGAGAAATGAAAGCCTCTTCAATAAATGGTGCTGGCAAAATTGGAAAGTAACATGCAAAATAATGACACTTGATTACAGTCTGATCCCCTGCACAAAAATTAATTCAAAATGAATCAAAAACCTAAATATAAGATCTGAAACAATAAAGTATATAAAAGAAAATATTGGTACTAAACTCATGGATCTTGGTTGTAGAGAACAATTTATGAACTCATACATTTTTTTACATCTATAATTTTTACATTTTGGGTTTTTTTGATAACTTCTTTTTTTATGTTTGGCAGAAAAATATTTTACACTGCTTAATTTTTAATGAATTAAAATATGAATATATCATGACATCTGCTATTTCAACCATTTTATATATACAATTCATTGGCATTAGTTACATTCACAATGCTGTACAACCATATCTATTTTAAAAACTTTTTATTACTCAAACAGAAACTCTATACATTAAGCAATAACTTTTCATTCCCTACTCCTTCTAACCCCTGGTAACTTTTAATCGACTTTCTATTTCTATGAATTTGCCTATTTTTGGTATTTCATATAAGTGGCACCCCAAAATATTAGTGTATGTGTGGCTTATTTCACTTGGCAGAATGTCTCAAGGTTTATTCATATTGTATCAGAAACATTTCTTTTTTAAAGCTGAATTATATTTCATTGTATGTGTATACCACATTTTGTTTATTCATCTGTTGATGGACACTTGAGTTGCTTTTATCTTTCGCCTGTTAAGAATAATGCCATAAAACACATTTCCATATAAATATCTGTTCAGGTTCTTCTTTTCAATCCTTTCGGGTATACATGCAGGAGTGGAGTTGCTATCTCACGCAAACTACTTTGGCTTTTAAATTGAAATTAATTAAAATTAAAGTAAATTGAAAATTGTGTTTCTTAGTTACACTAACCATATTTCTTTTTCTTTTTTTTAATAATTTTATTTTTTTAATGGGGCAACATCAATAAATCAGGATACATATATTCAAAGATAACATGTCCAGGTTATCTTGTCATTCAATTATGTTGCATACCCACCACCAAAAGTCAGATTGTCCTCTGTCACCTTCTATCTAGTTTTCTTTGTGCCCCTCCCCCTCCTCCTTTCCCTCTACCTTTCCCCCTCCCCCCGTAACCACCACACTCTTATCAATGTCTCTTAGTCTCACTTTTATGTCCCACCTATGTATGGAATAATGCAGTTCCTGTTTTTTTCTGATTTACTTACTTCACTTGATATACTGTTATCAAGATCCCACCATTTTGCTGTAAATGATCCTATGTCATCATTTCTTATGGCTGAGTAGTATTCCATAGTGTATATGTGCCACATCTTCTTTATCCAGTCATCTATTGACGGGCTTTTTGGTTGTTTCCATGTCCTGGCCACTGTGAACAATGCTGCGATGAAAATGGGGCTGCATGTGTCTTTACATATCAATGTTTCTGAGTTTTTGGGGTATATACCCAGTAGAGGGATTGCTGGGTCATAAGGTAGTTCTATTTTCAGTTTTTTGAGGAACCACCATACTTTCGTCCATAATGGTTGTACTACTTTACATTCCCACCAACAGTGGATGAGGGTTCCTTTTTCTCCACAGCCTCTCCAAAATTTGCTATTACCTGTCTTGTTAATAATAGCTAATCTAAGAGGTGTGAGGTGGTATCTCATTGCAGTTTTGATTTGCATTTCTTTAATAACTAAAGAAGATGAGCATCTTTTCATATATCTGTTGGCCATTTGTATTTCTTCCTGGGAGAAGTGTCTGTTCATGTCCTCTTCCCATTTTTTTATTGGATTGTTGTTTGTTTGTTTGTGGTTGAGTTTTAGGAGTTCTTTGTGTATTTTGGATATTAGGCCCCTATCTGAGCTGTTGTTTGAAAATATCATTTCCCATTTAGTTGGCTTTCTGTTTATTTTGTTATCAGTTTCTCTTACTGAGCAAAAACTTCTTAGTCTGATGTAGTCCCATTCATTAATTTTTGCCTTCACTGCTCTCGCCTTTGGAGTCAAATTCATAAAATGTTCTTTAAAACCCAGGTCTATGAGTTTAGTACCTATGTCGTCTTCTATGTACTTAATTGTTTCAGGTCTTATGTTTAGATCTTTGATCCATTTTGAGTTAATTTTAGTACAGGAGGACAAACTGTAGTCCAGTATCATTCTTTTGCATGTGGCTTTCCAATTTTCCCAGCACCATTTATTGAAGAGGCTTTCTTTTCTCCATTGTGTGTTGTTGGCCCCTTTATCAAAAATTATTTGACTATATATATGTGGTTTTATTTCTGGACTTTCTATTCTGTTCCATTGGTCTGAGTGTCTATTTTTCTGCCAATACCATGCTGTTTTGATTGTCGTGGCCCTATAATATAGTTTAAAGTCAGGTATTATAATGCCCCCAGCTTCATTCTTTTTCTTTAGGATTGCTTTGGCTATTCAGGGTTTTTTATAGTTGCATATAAATCTGATGATTTTTTGCTCCATTTCTTTAAAATATGTCATTGGAATTTTGATGGGAATTGCATTAAATTTGTACATTGCTTTGGGTAATATAGCCATCTTGATTATATTTATTTTTCCTAACCAAGAACAAGGAATATTCTTCCATCTCATTATATCTTTTTCGATTTCCCTTAACAATGGTTTATATTTTCATTATAAAAGTCCTTTATATTCTTTGTTATGTATATTCCTAGGTATTTTTTTGTTGTTGTTGCCATCATGAAGGGGATTATTCTTTTGAGTTCATTCTCAGATGTTTCATTGTTGGCATATAGAAACACTATTGACTTCTGTATGTTAATTTTGTATCCTGCGACCTTACTGTATTAGCTTATTGTTTCTAGTAGTCTTTTTGTGAAATCTTTGGGGTTTTCGATGTATAGGATCATATCATCTGCAAAAAGTGATACCTTTACTTGTTCTTTTCCAATATGGATGCCTTTTATTTCTTTGTCTTGTCTGATTGCTCTGGCTAGAACATCTAGTACCACATTAAATAAGAGTGGAGAGAGTGGACAACCCTGTCTTGTTCCTGATTTAAGGGGGAAAGCCTTCAGTTTAGTGCCATTTAATATGATGTTAGCTGATGGTTTATCATATATGGCCTTTATCATGTTGAGATATTTTCCTTCTATACCCATTTTGTTGAGAGTCTTAAACATAAAGTTGTGTTGTATTTTATCGAAAGCCTTTTCTGCTTCTATTGATAAGATCATGTGGTTTTTGCTCTTTGTTTTGTTGATATGGTGTATTACCTTAACCGTTTTACGTATGTTGAACCACCCTTGAGATTCTGGGATGAATCCCACTTGATCATGATGTATTATTTTTTTAATATGTTGTTGTATTTGATTTGCTAGTATTTTGTTTAGTATTTTAGCATCTGTATTCATTAGAGATATTGGTCTGTAGTTTTCTTCTTTTGTGCCATCCTTGCCTGGTTTTAGTATGAGGGTTATGTTGGCCTCATAAAATGTGTTTAGAAGTATTGCTTCTTCTTCAATTTTTTGGAAGACTTTCAGTAGAATAGGCACCATTTTCTTTAAATGTTTGAGAAAATTCACTGGTATAGCCGTCTGGGCCTGTACTTTTATTTTTGGGGAGGTTTTTAATGGTTTTTTCTATTTCTTCTCTACTGATAGGTCTGTTTAGGCTTTCTGCTTCTTCTTGACTCAGTCTAGGAAGGTTTTATTGTTCTAGGAATTTATCCATTTACTCTAGGTTGTTGAATTTAGTGGCATAAAGTTTTTCATAGTATTCTATAATAATTCTTTGTATATCTACGGTGTCTGTGGTGATTTCTCCTCTTTCGTTTTGGATTTTGTTTATATGAGTTCTTTCTCTTTTTATCTTGGTAAGTCTTGCCAAGGGTTTGTCAATTTTGTTGATCTTTTCAAAGAACCAGCTCCTTGTTCTATTAATTTTTTCTATAGTTTTTCTGTTCTCTAATTCATTTATTTCTGCTCTGATTTTTATTATCTCCTTTCTTCAGCTGGTTTTGGGTTGTCTTTGTTCTTCTTTTTCTAGTTCCTTAAGGTGTGAAGTTAAGTGGTTCACTTGGGCTCTCTCTTGTTTGTTCATATAGTCCTGAAGTGATATGAACTTCCCTCTTATCACTGCTTTTGCTACATCCCATATATTCTGATATATCGTATTGTCATTTTCATTTGTCTGTATATATCTTTTGATCTCTGCACTTATTTCTTCTTTGACCCATTCATTTTTTAAAAGTATATTGTTTAGTTTCCACATTTTTGTGGGATTTTTTTTCTCTTTTTTGCAGTTGAATTCTAGTTTCAAGGCTTTATGATCAGAAAATATACTTGGTACAACTTCGATTTTTCTGAATTTGCTGATGTTGTTTTTGTGGCCCAACATATGGTCAATTCTTGAGAACGATCCATGTACACTGGAGAAAAATGTATACTCAGTCACTTTGGGATGAAATGTCCTGTAGATGTCTATCATATCCAGGTGCTCTAGTGTTTTGTTTAAGGCCACTATATCTTTGTTGATTCTCTGTTTGGATGACCGATCTAGAGCTGTCAGCGGTGTATTGAGGTCTCCAAGTATGATTGTATTTTTGTCAGTTTTTGTTTTAAGGTCAATAAGTAGCTGTCTTATATATTTTGGTGCTCCTTGGTTTGGTGCATATACAATATATTAAGAATTGTTATGTCTTCTTGATTCAGTGTCCCTTAGCCATTATAAAATGGCCATTTTTGTCTCTAAGTACTTTTGCTGTCTTGTAGTCAGCATTATCAGATATGAGTATTGCTACGCCTGCTTTTTTGGGGATGTTATTTGCTTGGAGTATTGTTTTCCAGCCTTTCACTTTGAATTTGTTTTTATCCTTGTTACTTAAATGAGTTTCTTGTAGGCAGCATACAGTTGGATTTTCTTTTTTAATCCATTCTGCTACTCTGTGCCTTTTTATTGGTGAGTTTAATCCGTTTACATTTAGTGTAATTATTGACACTTGTGAGTTCCCTATTGCCATTTTATAGATTGCTTTCTGTTAGTTTTGTGTCTTTTTTATCCTTCTCTTTCATTTTTCTATCTTTTGTTTTTATTTGGTTGTATTCCATACATCTTTCCTCTGTTGCTATCCTTTTTATCTCATGTGCTTCTGTGGTGGTTTTTTCAATGGTGGTTACCTTTGAGTAATGAAAAGGGTTCCTACCCTGTTCATTGTAGTGCACTATTTTGTGAGTGCTTTTGCACTCCATCTTCCTTTGCTACTGTTAATCTCCATCCTCTCCCCCCCCCCTTTCTTTTTGTTGTTGTCACAGTTTAAATTTGGTTTTATTGTGTTCTTCTTGGAGCTTTTACTTGTGGCTCTGTTTTTTTTTTGTTCTTTGTATCTGATTGGAGAACCCCCTTTAGTAATTCCTGGAGTGGGGGTTTTCTGATGATAAATTCCCTCATCTTTTCTGTATCTGTGAATGTTTTTATTTCTCCTTCATATTTGAAGGATAGCTTTGATGGGTATAGTATTTGTGGCTGAAAGTTCCTCTCTTTCAGGACTTTAAATATTGGGGTCCACTCTCTTCTAGCTTGTAGAGTTTCTGTTGAGAAATCTGATGATAATCTAATGGGCCTTCCTTTATATGTTGTATTCTTCTTTTCCCTGGCTGCCTTGAGAACTTTTTCTTTGCCGTTGGTTTGTGCCAATTTCATTATGATGTGCCTTGGAGTAGGTTTGTTGGGGTTAAGAAAACTCGGAGTTCTGTTTGCTTCTTGAATTTGAGGCTTTAGTTCTTTCCACAGGCTTGGGAAGTTCTCATCTATTATTTGTTTGAGTATGTTCTCCAATCCATTTTCTCTCTCTTCTACCTCTGATATACCTCTTATTCTTATGTTATTCTTTTTGATGTAGTCAGATAATTCTTGTAGGGCTATCTCATTTTTTTTAATTTTTGAGTCTCTTTCTTCTTCTCTCTGTTTTACCTCAAGTTGCTTGTCTTCTATTTCACTAATCCTCTCTTCTATCTGACCTGTTCTATTAGCTAAGCTTGTTACTTCGTTTTTCAGCTCGTGAATTGAGTTTTTCATCTCTGTTTGATTTGTTTTTATAGTTTCAATTTCCTTGGAAATATATTCTTTGTGTTCATTGATTTGTTTTCTGAGCTCCCTAAATTGCCTCTCTGTTTTCTTGTATATCTCTGAGTATTTTCAGAATTTCTATTTTAAATTCTCTGTTGTTTAACAACAAGGTTTCCAATATATTAAATTTTTTCTCCATAGATTTTTCCTCATCTATCTTTGTTACCTCTCTTTCTTTTGTATCTATGATATTTGATTTTCTCTTCCTTAATGGCATCTGAGGGTGGTTTTGTTTATAGTATTAATGAGATTTAATAAAGAATAAAAAGTTAAAAAAATGAAAAGAGTTGTTTTTTTAAAAAATTAATAATTAAAGAAAAATAAAATTAAATAAAAATTTAAAAAAGAAAATTATTCCCCCACCTCCTTTTTTCCTCTCCTTTCCTCCCCCTCTTTCTTGAGAAAATCTTGTGGTGAACTGTGAATTATATTGTACTAAATAGAATAAACAACGCCTGTAATGGAGGGCCTGAATTGGGGAGAAGTAATAAAGGGGCAAAAAAAACGCAGAAAAATGGGGTTATGGACCCACAAAAAGCAAATAAGGAAAAAATTTTGGTCAAGAATAAAATGATTTGCTTTTAGGTGTTGGTTGACTAAGAGTTATGATGAGAGGAATAAGAGGGAAACAGGAAAATGGGGGGGGGGAATTAAAAAATTACTATTGTATTTAGTGGAACAAGAACTAGATAAAATGAAGAGCCAGGGATGGGAGTACTGCTAGTAAGTTAAACAGGTGAAGTAAAAAAAACCCAAAATGCCACAAACATAAGTTTGAGTCCAGATAAGATAATTTGTTCATTATTGAGGTTTGAATGAGAGGAGACATAAAGGAGAAAGGAAGAAACTAATATAGAGGGAGAAAAAAAAAGAGGGAACCACTAAAAGAAGAAAAAAAATAAAGAGGAGAGAGAGAGAGAGAGAGAGAGTTAAGGGTTTTGGAGTGCAACCCTCATAGAGAGAAAGGAAGAGGAAAGAAAAGATAATGGGAGATGTAACACTTATGGGTAGTGTAGTTCAAGGAGAGGAGAGAGTAAGACCTGCAGAGAATTAAACGACCAAATTGGAGGAGGAAAAAAAAAAAAGAATGAAGATAAGAGAAACAAATGACCAAATATAATAAAATGGGATAGGTTATAACGTCTGTGGATTATTCTTGATTTTGAGAGGTTATCTTCTTGCTTTTTTTTTTCTTTCCCTGTTCCTGGTCGGTGACTCTGTACCCTAGGTTCTGCCCCTTTGGCACGCTCAGGTAGAGGTTTACAGTTGATAAGTCTCTATGGCAATGTCATATATTGTGCTTCAGTCTCGTTGGCAGTCGAGGCTCATTAGCATTTATAGGCTCCGACAGTGAGAGAGTTCGTGTTCCTGGAGCCTCTCTCCTAGTCTTTCTTTCCTCAATTAGTAGCCTGATAATCCAGCTATGGGATTGGTGCTGCCTCTGCCTGGATAGTAAGAGGCTCAAAGAGCTGGCAATTCCCCACTCTATTCCCATTCAGCACAGGGCTCTAGGTAAGGCTCAGTCAGTCAGAGCTGTTAGCATAATCAGGCGGGGCTTCCACCCACTCAAAGACCCGGTAACACGGGTGGGCACCCACTCCTAGGGCGCTTGGAGGAATCTCTCACTCACTATCTGCGCGCACAGACCAGGATATCAGGCCGGAAGTCTCACACTCTGAGTGAAATCCCTGCCCACATGGAAAAGTGCCAGCGTTGGAATTGGCTCTCGCTCCCTCCCCATGTGCGGCTTTTTCAGGGCACTGAGGCAGCCCGATATTCTGCTTTTGGCCCACACAAAGGCCCCTGACTCTGCCCCTCTGTGAGATAACATGGGCACACATTGCCGAGGTACTCGGAGGAATCTCTCGCTCACTATCTGCGCGCGCAGACCAGGATATCAGGCCAGCAGTCTCACCCTCTGAGTGAAACCCCCGCTCGCACTGAAAAGTTCCAGCGTTGAAATTCACTCCTGCTCTCTCCCTGTGTGCGGCTCTCTCAGGGCGCTGGGGTGGCCTGAGATTCCGCCTTTGGCCCACACAAAGGCCTCTGACTCTGCCCTCTGTGGGGTAACACGGGCGCCCACTCCTGAGGTGCTCGGAGGAATCTCTTGCCCACTCTCCGTGTGCGCCGACCAGGATATCAGGCCAGCTGCCTCACCCTCTGAGTGAAACTCCTGCCCGCATGGAAAAGTTGCAGCATTGGAATTGGCTCTCGCTCCCTCCCCGTGTGCAGCTTTCTCAGGGCACTTGGGTGGCCTGGAAATTCCGCTTTGGGCCCAGACAAAGGCCTCTGACTCTGCCCCTCTGTGGGGTAACACGAGCGCCCACTGCTGAGGCAATCGGAGGAATCTCTCGCCCACTATCTGCATGCGCCGACCAGAAGATCGGGGAAAATGGCTGCCCTACTTGTCTTTTTTTGTCTGGGTTTGGCGCGAGTGTTAGCTTGTATTGACTGGGTTGCCACAGGCACAGTTTTTCCTCAGCTTGGATCTCCGTGCCACAGCCTGGTTCGGCCATTTTGCCGCAGCCTGGATCTATTCACCCCCTTTGCCTGTCTCAGTTTCTATACTCTCAGTTCCCACTGAAAGCAGCCTTGTTTAGGTTAGTGAGGAAGGTGGAGCATTTCTTACTCCCTATTTCCTTTGGGGTTTGATTATATATTTAGCCAATTTTTCACTCGACCATACCTTCTGGTATATTGCGAAACATCTGGAGGCTCCAAGGATAGGTTTTTCTGTTTCTGGTTGAAGATCTTGTTGAGTTTTGGGGGAGATTTATCGGTATCGCTTCCTACCGCGCCATTACTCTGATGTCCTGATAACTTCTTTTAAATGGAGATTTGGTCTGTTAGTTTTTAGTCTTTTTTAATTTATTTAAATTTATGCAATAACACCATAGTTGAATTAACTAAAGTTGAATTAATTTTACCCTATAAGTTTGATTACCCTAACTATTCAGTTTAAAATATTTTCTAATTTGAGTTTCGACTGTTATCTTTTTTCAGATATATAATTTATAAGTATAAATACATGCACACAAAGTAATATTTTTACATTACTTTCTAAGAAAATAAAGTTTTATCTTATTTTGGTTGTTTCTGACTTATTGGTAGTGTTGTTAAGAAAATGTATTTTTAATTGTTTATATGAAGTGCTTTCTGGGCACACTATCATCAATTATTGAAAATATGAAGTGCAATCTTGAAAAGAATATATATTCTTAAGTTGTTGGTTTTAGTGTTCATTATATAATCATTACATCAGACATAAAATCTTATTTTAAGCAATCTTTCATTACGATTTAATAGTATTGCTGTAATGATATAAAATTACTATATTTTTTATTTTCTAATAAGATAATGTACATTAAGAACAGTGTGAAGTTATGGCTAATTTAAATTTGACTTTATATATATGTATATACTATATATATACATATATATATATATATATATATATATATATATATATTTGTATTTTTTTTGAAGTTAGAAGCGGGGAGACATTCAGACAGACTCCCGCATGCACCTGACTGGGATCCACCCAGCATGCCCACCAGGGGGCAATGCTGTGCTAATCTGGGTTGTTGCTCTGTTGTGGCTGGAGCCATTCTAGCACCTGAGGCGGAGGCCATGGAGCCGTCCTCAGTGCCCAGGCCAACCTTGCTCCAATGGAGCCTTGGTTGCAGGAGGAGAAGAGAGAGATAGACAGGAAGGAGAAGGTGGAGGAGGGAGAAGCAGATAGGTGATTCTCCTGTGTGGCCTGGCTGGGAATCAAATCCGGGACTTCTGCACACCAGGCCGACATTCTACTGCCAACTGGCCAGGGTCTGACTTTATATTTTTTTATTTAGTTCATTTAAATTTAATTTGAAATAGCTATATGTGATTCAGCAGATACCAAATTATAGCATTTCATCCATATAGTTTCAGAATAAAACTTGAATATTTGGATTTATTTTTGACAGTTTTCTTCATGATGACTATTTTCTCATCATCACTTAACTTTCTCTGTGCACACACACACACACACACACACACACAATCATACACATTTATTTACTATCTTATTACTTAAGGTAAGAATACACTTCCCCAACTTATCAGAAGTTAATGTCATTTTTACATTTGCTCTGTTCACAGAAATGATGAAAAAGTTACAACAGTAATTATATTTGTCCTTGTCTCTAGATAGCTTTTATTGTTCTGTATTTTATTCTTTATAAGATTTGAAAACTCATAAAACATTATTATTATTTTTATCAGTTCATATTTAGTGAGCTTAACAAACACATATTTCATTTTCAGTTCATTCTACTTTTATCTTTATCTCTAAAATTTAATCTCAGGTTATTTTTCTTCTACCTGAGGAAAAAACATCAGTTTTCCCTATTAGTGTGTATACATTAGAGGTAAATTTTCTCATTTCTCCTTTGCCTAAACTACATTTCTATTCTTTTATAAAAGAAACCTTGCTTGGTATAGAATTATAAGTTGGAAGTTAATTAATCTTTTTTCAACCATTTGTCTCTGACTTCCACTGTTTCTGTTGTGTAATTAGCTTTAAGGCTTATTTTGATTCTCTGAAGGTCACCACTTTTTCACTTCAAATGCTAATTCTTCCTTTCTCCCTCCCTCCCTCTCTTTACAGATTTACTATATATTTCTCAATATATTTTTTAATTCAGTGTCAGTGTTTATTTATATTTCTTTTTAAACCTGTAAATTGATATTTTTTCATTTGAATTCTAAAATTCTCATGCATTAATTATTTACATATTGTCTCTACTCCACAGTCTATCTGTCTGTGATTGCACTCAGTCTTGCCTTGTCCTTAATGTCTTGGACATTTTCAGTGAATACAGATTTGTTAGATTGTAGTATGTCCTTAAATTTGGCTTTGTCTATATTCTTATGATGAGATTGGGGTAATGTGTTATTGGACACAACTAGAACAATTTAGTTTTACTCCCCACTATGAGCCTAGTGCAGACATCATTAACTGAATTTAGGGGCTTTCTTCCTGTGAGAGTACAAAGCATAAAGTTATGGCCATAACTGCCAGGAGATGACATTGTTCCCTTGCCTGGAACCAGAGAGCACAGGCTGAGCGATAAGGCTGAGGTGGCCTACCAAAGAGAGCAAAGGAAGATGGCAGGCATCTTCTTCTCCACTAACTCAGGTCTCAGACTGACTAGTCACCCCTTTTTCCCTGGTGTTCAGTGAATTTTTAGACTCTGAGGCCCTTTTAAAATTGGCTCAGGATGCATCCATTTTACTGCCCTGAGGTCTGTGGTGCTTTAGCTCACCCTGTGCCCACTTCCTTCTAGAAATAGATATGGTAGAATCCAATAAAGCCATAAATTATGGGTTTCCTCTTTCATTAATTTCTCTAAGTTATTCAGAATAGTGTATATGACCTTGGTCCCTCTTGGGAACAAAGAGATCTCAATCTCATTATTAACCAACTTTTTTTTTCCTTAAAGCAAATGAGGTTGAGTAGAAGGTCAGGAAGGCACTGAGGTTATGAATGGAAAAAGTGGCTCCATGCCAATATGACTTTTATTTATTTTTAATTTAGTGCAATCACCCGCTAAGACTCAACTGAACAAGTGTTTATTATTTTGTTAACGCAAAGCTATACATATAAAAACAAAGTTTGCATTGCTGGTGCTATTTATGTCATCTTTGCAGATTCTTTGACTCAGGAGCTACAGACATACTGCCTTTCAAAGGAGAAGTCCTGTGTTTTGCTGACCCATTGATGAAAAAATGTCCCTTGTACTTGGAAGTGATTGAGAAATAACTAAGTGAGCACTTTGATGGCTCATTCTGATCTCCCTTTCTCCACTCAGAATCATTTAAAGGTAAACTATTGAGAAATATTTTCTTCTGGTCCCCTCTACCTAATGCCCCAGCAAATGCCCTAAACCAAGCCCACTGGATCCTCTTCCTTTCTCCCCGAATATCTTTATCTCTTTCAGCAACTCATGCTTATTATAAAAACTATCAGAGTCTCTGATTTAATTTTTCCATACTTACTAATGGGTAAATTTGTCTGTTACTCTTTAGAAAATGCTGTTACTCTTTAGAAGACATGAGGCTCCTAGGTCTCAGGCAGGGCATTATTACACATGCCTCAGGAAGCAGCATAAACATAATCAGTGGTTGAATTCAGCCTGTTCACACCAGTGTGGCAGAACAATTACCTAATTTTTTTGTTGAGTTCAGTGAACTGATTGTTAAAATAGCACTTGTAATCAGGGTTCTCTCTAAGGTGGGCACCTGGGCAGCTGACCAGTGTGGAAATCACAAAATTACATTCTAAAGGAAAGGGATCCTACTCCTACAGTGAAAGTATGGTCAAGGATAAATCACATAGCCTATGAATGCTCAGATAAAAGGGAAGGAAATTACAAGTGAAGATGCCAATCAAGAAGCAATTTGGAAATATCTTAACTGTTTTATTGTTTTGGGGGGGTTTTTTTTGGTCTGGTATTACTTAATATTTTTTCATTAATACTTTGAAACTTTTTTATAATCTAATTTTGTATGCCTCTTTTATTGTTCTTATTTAAGTATTAAATGCATGAAATAATAAACTACCTTTTGGTATATCGTTTTTTAATATACTTATAATGGTCGTTAAGGCAGAGAACCAGTTACTAAATTATTTGAATCCCACCATTGAACATAGAGCATTCCCCTTACCCTACACCACAAGCCGATTGGAGGGCCCATGTGCTGGGCAGAACATATGAAAGGAGTAACAGTGAGTTTGGAGAACTGCGCTTTTTTTAACAATCAGCAAATAAGCTTACTGCTATATCCCAGAGGGAAATATCACATTATCCTCAAGTTGGCTCTATGCAGGTAAGTTCTTGAACAATGTGCCATGTAAAAAGTAGACAAAGATTTACATAATTAATGCACCCAGCAAAAATATGCAGGGTTACACGGTCCCATAGGTGGTTATCTGTCCCAACAGTTTGGTGCATTAAAAGCCAGACACAGGGAAGGATGGATCTGAAGGAACAGTTTGGGAAAAGAACCAAATAATTTTATTTTATTGAATCCCATTCGATTTTGAAACCAAGTATGATTATAAATTATATGCATAAATAAATCTGCTGTTCTCTTAAGCATATTGTAAAATATTAACTAAATTGAAATAAAGCAAAAAAGAATGGGATAAAATAAGTATAACAAAATATTTAATTTTGTTTCCCATACAAGTGTAGGCCACCCTGCTTTTTGTGGTATGGCTTGCTACTTCAGTTCTTAATGCATAGTAGGAAGATTTTGTTATTTTCCCTTTCCTTTTTTGTGTGGCAAATATCTGCAATATATATTTGTTGACCAATGACTGTAATTTAAAACATTCCACAATTCCTGTCAGTTCCTGACTTAATGATGTTTGTAGTTTAGTGTGATAAAACTCAAGAGAACCCCTCAATCCAGCATGTGCTTACTAGAAGTGAACAGACCAACCTAAACCTAGTTTATTCCAAAGCAACAGCTTGAATTCCAAAGCTGTTTTTGCATCAAAGGTGGTTCACGTTTTATTGTATCATTTCTTGTCTGTGAATGTGTACACTTTGTTCCTGAATTTCAGCTGTATTTAATCTTGTCAAGTAAACAAAGTTATATGAAATAGCAGACAAAAACAGAAAAAGAAGGACTTGGATTTCAATAAACCCCTCATGGTATTGTGGTGAAGTTATACATAATTTCTTCTTCTCTTCTCTGGCCTTTATTTCATTTTCTTACTTACAAGGAAAATTAATCACAGAAACACAAAATTACCCATCAAATATGTAATGCTGAACCATGGCATAAAAATGGACAGATAGACATTTAACAGTAAATATAATGAACCATAAAGTTATTTTTGAAAATAGCACCTTAGAAGTTGGCTTAAATGCTGGATTTATCAGTTTGCACATGGTTTGGCCTGGTCTGTAAATTCTCGTGTATGTTGCATGTTTTAATCCTATCGCTATATAAAATAATGAGATTATTACAATTGTGTTATTGTGTCTAAATTTTAGAAAGTTAGTTCAACTTTTATTCATTCAATATAGAGTAATTCTTTTGTATTTAATTATACCTATTAAATATTTTTCCAAAAATACTTAGAGATTGGAATGCCTTAGGCGCTTTAATGACAAACAGAATTTTAAAGATTAGTAGAGAGAAAAAAAATAAAATCACTAAATGGGAAAAGGTAAAAATGATAAAAATTTTTAGTGCTTGAATGGACTAGGCTAATATAATAGTTGGTGAAACAGACACATTTAGTTAAAAAGAAAATTAGGACTAATACACTGTCTCAGGAAATAATCTATAACTAAGAGTTTGAAAGGGTCTAGAAAACTTTCTGTGAAAATATGTGTAATGCCATCACTGAAATCATCTGAAAATTAGACTGGTAAAATATTTAAAAAGATAATCCAAAAAATAATAATTCACGCATTTTTTAAAGTGATTATGTGACCTGCAGATCTTTTTTATCTATCTTAGAAGATTTTATTATGTGATATACCTATATGATAACCTCATTTTTTTAAAAATTGCATTGCTCACCTGTGGTGGTGCAGTGGGTAAAGCATTGACTTAGAATGCTGAGGTCACCAGTTCAAAACCCTGGGCTTATTCTGTTAAGGTACATACAACTACTATGAGCTGATACTTCCCAGTTATGGGATCCAGCTGGTTCTCACAGGTTCAGCAGAAATGATGCTTAATTTTTTTTTTTTTTAATCTGATGAACTGGTTGTTAACATGGCGCTTGCATTCAGGTTTCTTTCTAAGGTGGGTGCTTGTGCAGCCACCCAATGTGGAAATCACAAACTTACATTTTTACTCCTTTTTTTTTTTTTTTTAGATTTGTATTTATTCATTTAGAGAGGAGGGAAAGGGCAGCAGGAAGCTACATTCCTTACTCTTTTTTAACTTTCATCAGAACAGCATTTTCTTAGCACCTGTAGCAATGGTCATTCCATCTACAGATGAAAAAAAAATTGCAAGTGAGGACGCCGATCAAGAAGCATTATGGAAATATCTTAAATAACAGTTTCATTGTTTTTATCAGGTATTAATATTTTTTATTTATATTTTAAAACTCTTTCTTATAACACAATTTTGTTTTGTGTACCTATTTTATTGTTCTTATTTAAGTAATAAATGCATGAAATAATAAACTATGTTTCAGTATATCATTTTTTTTATACTTAAAATGGTCATTAGGGCAGAAAACCAGTTAAATTATTTGAATCTCACCACTGATACTTCTTGCTCCTCACCCTTTCTCTCTCTTTCTCTCTAAAATCACTAAGTCAAATCTTTTATAAAAAAAAACTGCATTGCATTAAGTTACCTCCAAAACTTCAGTCAAAGATGAATACAGTGCATAAACAGCAATCTATGCTGATGTTAGCCAGAAAAAGTATAAAAATTAAAGAAAAAAACACAAAGGTAAGTTTTTCTAACAGTTTTACAGGAAAGGAATTCATTTTAAAATGGCGTTTGATCAAATAGTGAATTGGGTTATTGTTTTATCGGTGTTCTTAACTAACTGTATAAGCTCAATTTTTACATCTATAACATGAGACAATTGGATTACTTACTACTCAGATACTTTCAGATATAATACTAAATAAGTCTGTGACTCAAATTATAATGTATTATGTATAACCAAAACCATCCGCCTATATTATTTGGATAATTTATTACATCTTCTATAAATATCTTTACTTTTTTTAGCTATACAATGTAAACTTACTTTAGATGATTACTTTTTTATATTTGATGTCACTACTTATACAAGTATCTGGGAGATGCAAACTTAGTGTCAAGAGGCAATGTTAATGGAATGGGAGTAAAATAATTAACATCATGATTCATTAAATATATTAGCCAATTTGAAGAGCTACTTTTTTCATTGTAAAGCTGCAATTCCTCCAGTGTTTTTTTGCCAAAGTTGAAATTATCATGAATGCTTCAATTAAAATTGCATTGACATTCAAAATACCTCCAACTGCTTAACAGGAAGTTACAATTAATTATGTTATTTTATTTTCCATTTAAGGTAGAAAGAAATTCAATATATGTCCATAGTTGTGCTGACATTTTTTAAAATAAATTTATGCAAACAAAATAACACCTTATTCATTTTATTAAGGCTCTTTTTTATTAGTACAGTATGAAGGGCTGTTTGCTTTTTATATTCGTAAAATTAAAGCAATTAATTATAACACACTACTGGAAAGAATGTGCCATTATTGGAAGCTTTGAAAGGAGCATAAAAATGAATAAGCTTCAGGAACACGGCAGTTTAATTCTCACTTCAGCTATTTACAGTGTTTCCCAAGACAAACCCAGTACTTCAGCAATTGATGTAGCTCAACTTTTTCCATTCTTAGTGTACTTTGTTACATTTAATGCCCAAGTGAATGAATAGAAAACAAGACTCACCAATTTACTTTGTTCTGTTTAACAAGAGGGATCTGAAACCATAAGATAGTAATAAACTATTTAGACAATTTCACTCTTTGTAACATGATTAAAAATATACTTAAATAAGTTTACATTGCAAAATTCTTTAGAAAACTGCAACAGTCCCTTATACTATGGTTATAACCTAGCTCTAATTTTTTGAAAAATTATATGGAAATAAATTTTTAATGAATCTAATAATGTATTAATTATATATTTAGTTACCTCTTCTATGGGCTTTAAGAAAACAAACTATGCACCGTATAAAAATCATTTCGATCTGACAATCTAAAAGTGTACTTTAACTCAGTGATAGTGACAGAAAGTTTCAAGTTTATCCTTTACTTCTAAGAAAGGGACAGCATGAGGTATTGTTTACATAAATGTTTTTAAAACAATTATGCTTGTTGATCTTTTGCAATAAAGACAGTGTCAAAAACTAGGTAAAAGCATTGTCATTATAAAAGACTATAAATGACAGTTCATGGGCTTCTACTTACTTATTTCCTGACTACAAACTTTAAACTTACTATAACTCTGTTTTTCTCATGAAGAAAGGGACTGAAATAAAATTGCATGTAGCCATTAAGTTGGACATCAGCAGTTATGATACTGAGAATTTAGAAGTTTTCACTTTGTCAATGTTTACACACAAAACTGTTGAACATATTAATACTGTGAGAAAAATTATTTTAAGAGATTGTTTAAAAAACTCCATGAAATTAAGTGGTTTTGAATATGCTCCTGAAATGTAGACATTCTAGTGTCTGAAAACAGAATTTATTGCTGAACCATATAGCTCAAGTCTTCATTGCACATCTAAAGGAACTAAAACAGAGATTATTCAAGACTTTGAAAGTCTTCCGTCTTTCAGAGAGTGATATAATGACTAAAACTAAAGTTTTATGCTTTCCACTGAAGTCTTTTTTTTTTTCAAGATAGAGAGGCACAGACAGGGACAGACAAACAGAGAAGGAGAAAGATGAGAAGCATGAACTCATAGTTGTGGCACCACAATTGTTATTGATTGTTTCTCATATGTGCCTTGACCGGAAGCTCAGTTTGAACCAGTGACTCCTTGCTCAAGCCAGCGACTTTGGGTTTTAAGCTAACAACCTTTAGGCTCAAGCCAGCGACTGTGGGGTCATGTCTGTGATCCTACACTCAAACTGGTTACTGCACTCAAGCTGGTGAGTCCGCACTCAAGCCAGCAAGACTGAAGTTTCGAACCTGGGTCTTCAGCCTCCCAGATTGATGCTCTATCTACTGTGCCACTGCCTGGTCAGGTTGAAGTTATTTTTTTAATTAAATTTGAATTATCAATATTTCTAAAATCATCATTAATTTAGCCAGTTATATACCATGTTTGATTATGTTAAAGTATATTTTGTAATTACTGTACTCTTAATTGTTTATATTTATTATTTTAGATTTAGAGTCTCCAATTTATGAATTTATGTCTTAATAAAAAGAAAAAAATAACTCAAATTTATTAATAATTAAGGTACTATTTGAAGTGCATATTTTTTTTGAACTATCATTTGTATTACCTAGAATTCTATTTTAGATTATAATGTTTTGTTGTACATTTTTTTCTTTAACTTTATATATGCATCTTATATGAAAATGGAAATTGGGAATTTTTCTTTATATTTATAGGTAAAATGGCATCAGATAAAGGTTTGGTTATTGTAAGACCAGGAGCTGCCATGGTGGCCATTCACATGCAGGTTTGCATTGGATTCAATCAGATGATAATGAAACAATGGAGGCAAGAACTGGTGGGCCATCATCTTTAATCCTGGCTTGCACCCGGCGGGCAGCAAGCAGCCCCATGTTCATTGCAGCATTGTTCACAGTGGCCAGGACATGGAAACAACCAAAAAGCCCATCAATAGATGACTGGATAAAGAAGATGTGGCACATATACACTATGGAATACTACTCAGCCACAAGAAATGATGACATCGGATCATTTACAGCAAAATGGTGGGATCTTGATAACATGATACGAAGTGAAATAAGTAAATCAGAAAAAAACAGGAACTGCATTATTCCATACGTAGATGGGACATAAAAGTGAAACTAAGAGACATTGATAAGAGTGTGGTGGTTACGGGGGGAGGGGGGAGAGGGAGAGGGAAAAGGGGAGGGGGAGGGGCACAAAGAAAACTAGATAGAAGGTGACAGAGGACAATGTGACTTTAGGTGATGGGTATGCAACATAAGTGAATGACAAGATAACCTGGAGTTGTTATCTTTGAATATATGTATCCTGATTTATTGATGTTGCCCCATTAAAAATAAAATTATTAAAAAAAAACAACACACACACTGGGCTCCAAAACCCACTCATTCAGTGCTCACAAAGCTATGACTTATCTGAGTTTCCTAGAATCAAAGGTTTCTAGCTCACCAGACTTATTCACCTCTGTTCCTCATCTCCTTCCTTCTCCCTGCACAAGCTTTGCACAAACTGGCTTCTCACTCAGCACTCCACCATCCTGGCTGCTTCTCCTGGCCTCCTCCACATGGCCTTTCTCTGCTCTCTCCGCTAATGCTAATCTCAGGAACCAAAAGAGAGCAAGCTTCTGATCTGCCCCACTTTATAGTGCAGAAATCAAAACCTTTAATCCAATATACAAAATAGGGAGGTCTCCAAAACAAAGTCACTTATCTGAGGCATGATGGGATTGTACCACCCCACATCAAAAAGGGTCAGAAAGGCTTAATCCTAAAACTAAGCCCCAGGCTACAAGGATCCTGCCTGCCCACAACCCGCCCCAACACACATTAATATCACCTGGGTGACAGGCTTCCACATGGGCAGCACCATCTTTTACAAAGTGAGCATAATATAATATATTTTATCTGCCCAACAGTTATAAAAAATTCACATTAGATAGGTTTGGTATAGAATTTTAGCTTAAACCACCAATTTAGGCAAAACCTCAATTTTAAACCATAATTCTTCCCAGGTTTCCTTAAAACTCAGCCCAGGTGGGAACAACAACAACAAAAAGGACACTTTGACAAACTTGTTTTCTGATTCAGTTTGTAATGAACATATTGCTTAGCTTTGCTCATGAATAGCAAAAACACATGTGACTTAGCAAAAGATGGATAATAAAAACTTAAATATCCTGTCTATACTAAGAAGATTGAAAAATGAGAATGAGCCTTCACCTTGCTAATCTTTTTTTTTTAATCTGATTTTATGTGTTTCTTTGTCACAATATGAACACAATTCAAAAATCTCAGTGGTCAAAACCTTCATTTTGAAAGGTAGGCACAGCTGAGACTCATATCCTAGGTATGATACAGGTGGACAGGCTATCAAGAGAAATGTGATAAAAAGAGGTAAATATCAATGATTTAAATGTAATAAAGGCAAATGACAGTTTATAAAACCATCAAAAATATCACATGCAAAAGAATGACTCTTGACTATAGTTTTTCCAACTGCACAAAATTTAATTCAAAACGGATCAAAGACCTAAATATAAAATCTGAAACAACAAATGACATAGAAGAAAACATAGGTACTAAACTCTTGGTCCGTGGCCATAGAGAACAATTTATGAACTTGCCCCAAAAGCCAGGGATGTAAAGGCAAAAATAAATAAATGAGACTAGAGCAAACTAAAAACTTTCTGCAGAGCAAAAAGAAACTGAAAACAAAGCAAATAGGCAGCCAACTAAATGGGAGATGATATTTGCAAACAACACCTCCGATAAGGGATTGATATCCAAAATGTATAAAGAACTCACAAAGCTCAGCATCAAACAAGCAAACAATTCAATTAAAAATTAAGAGAGGACCTGAATAGATATTTCTCCCACAAAGACATACAAATGGCCAATAGATGAAATGATGCTAATTTTCACTAGCTATTTGAGAAATGCAAATCAAAACTATAATGAAAGACCACCTCACATTTGTTAGATTGGCTATTATCAACAAAATAGGTAATAACAAGTGTTGGAGAGGCTGTGAAGAAAAAGAAATTCTCAGTCACTGCTGGTGGGAATGAAAATTACTACAATCATTATAGAAGAAAGTATGGTGGTTTCTCAAAAAATTAAGAATAGAACAACCATATGACCCAACAATTCCTCTAGTGAGTATGTACTCTAAAAACTTGAAGAAATTGGTATGTAAAGACACATGCACCCCCATGTTTCTAACAGCATTATTCTCAGTGGCCAACTTATGGAAATAACTGAAGTGTCCTTCAATAGAGAATTGGATAAAAAAGGTGTGGTACATATATACAATGGAATACTACTCAGCCATAAGAAATAATGACTTATTGCCATTTACTACAACATGAATGGACCTTGAGAATATTATATTGAGTGAAATAAGTAAATCAGAAAAAGATAAGAACTGTATGATTTCACACATAGGTGGGATATAAAATTGAGACTCATGGACATAGAGAAAAGTGAAATGGTTCCCAGGGCAAGTGTACATAAGGAGGAGGATAAAGGTAGGGGGTAAAGGGGAGGTCTAAAAAGTGATAAATATAAGGTGATGGAATATGATTTGACTTTGGGTGGTGGGTATGCAACATAAGTAACAGTTCAAATGCTATGGAAATGTTTACCTGAAACCTATGTACCCTTATTGATCAATGTCAGCCTGTTTAATTTTCTAAATAATTTTTTTAAATGTTACATCAACAGGAGGTCTTCATTTAATCTATAAGTTAACTGAATAAATTACAAAATGGTCAGTGAGTGAACTCTTAGTGGAGAGCAAGAGCAAACATTAAAAATTATTTGGACAGGGAGAGGGATGCATTCAGGGCAACACTAGAATCTATGTAAACATAATAAATTAAAATCAATAATAAAAAAAATTTATTTGGAGAGCCTGACCTGTGGTGGAGCAGTGGGTAAAGCATTGACCTGGAATGTTGACGTCAGCAGTTCAAAACCCAGGATTGCCTGGCTATGACACATATGAGAAGCAACTACAGGAGGTTCTCAGGTTACAACACAGCTTTATTCCTACGATAGTGACGTAATCAGAATTTTAATGTAAGTCGAAACACACACTAGCCTAACACAAATGGAACACTTGTGCTTTTAAGTCCAAAATGACATAGGTAATCATCCTGGGGAATGCCAACTCACTCACTCATATGTCCTGTTACTGAATGTTCTTCCGCCACACGTAACCAGACTAGTTCACCCACGAACTAGTTTGCCAAACAAGTATGTATGATACTAACAGCTTAATCTGAAACACTCATGACTCAATTTTTTAAAGTTTTTATGGAAGTGAGAGTCATAAACTCGATACATTGTATGTCAAGACTTTAATAACCCAAGGACCCTGTGTACTAGGAGTGGATGCTTCCTGTTCTCTTACCTGTTCTCTCTTGCTCTCTCTCTCCCCTCTTTCTCTAAAATCAATAAAATTAAATATTAAAAAAATATTTGTGGAACAGAAGAAAAGAAAGAGTTTGTTTCATGAAATAAGATATTTTAAAAAAGAATAAAACCTTTAAATCTGAGGTTTTTTTTTTTTTCCCAAACATTTCCCGTCTGTTTCACAAGGCTAAAGAGATAGATGTTAAAATGTCACCTGTTGGAATGTTATCAATGACATTTGAAAGAGAGGATAATCTTGCAAAAAAGTATAAACGTCATAGTTGCTGGCATTTAATGCTCTCGTTTAATCTAAAATAACAAAAACTTTTCCTTGTAAAATAAATACGTAAGAATTTTTAAAAGTATTTTTTAAAGAGAATGTCAGGAATAAAATTTTTTTTAAAAATGTCTACTTAAAATAATTTATGCATAAGTTCAATAACGCTTACATATTTTAAATAACATACTATGTAATATAATGATATATAACTTATTATTTGACTTATTTTATTTGTTTCTTATGTTTCATGTGTTTTACCAGCATCAAAAACTGAGATTATCTCAGACCAATGTCAACACCCCCCAAATTTTTGTGATTTATGATAGAGCATTCATAAATATTATGTAAAGAAAAACTCTATAAAATAAACACCTTTGTCATTGGCTCAGCTATATATGTTTATTAGTGTCATGTGATAAGGTAATACGAATGCTGAAGTGTGTTTATCTTACATGAGTGCAGCGGAGACACACAAACTTTCCAGAGAATGTCAAAGTATTTTAATTTATCACTTCATTCACTTGTTTAGTCAAATTAGAGAGAGGGATCAAAATAGTACATTTGCTTTTTTGTTGTTTTGTTTCTTATTTTATTTGTGCCACTAAGTGGATAACATTACCTAAATGTTTTTGTACAGAATTTTGCAAAATGTAATGAGTAGATACAAACTATTATAGAATTAAATTAATTTAATTCATCTAGTATAATCATGTTTATGTCCTAATAATCCCATGATATGTTTTTCTAATTGGAGTATTTAAATATGATTTGTAATGTTTTCATCAAAACTTTTCAAAAATCCTAAACTATCTTTTATTAGTGGTTTCTAGGAAAACAAGTAGACAGGACACTTAAATGAATAGATTATCACCATTTAAAGCATCAGGTAGACTTAAAAATAAGTCAAACCTTAATTCTATCTACTTTGAAAACTGTTGAGTAAAAATATTTTTAATGGATAGAAGGATTTTGTATTGTGAAAAAGTATAAAATTGTTATCAGGTGGGTATAAAGATCACTACTGTGGGGTTTTCCTACTTGCGTGATCATCATTTGAATGGAGTCTCTCTCTACCAGCACAAAACTTCGAAACTAAGTGGAGATTGGGAAAATTGACATTAAATTTCCAGAAAGAGCCGATGAATCTGAGGTTGACAGGGTAGTGGTATTACTGATGAAGAAAGTGGTTGAGACAATTCAGACTCTTTATTTTTCCTACAACATGTATTTGCTTAAACCATGATATCCACATTAAGACTTCTACTGTGTGACCAGAATTTTAACCAAAGAGAACCTAAGAAGCGTGGATATAAACTCATAGCCATGCATATAACATTGTTTTCAAATCCATGCATATTTATTTTTATTGATAATTTAAAATAAAAATACAGAAATGTATGCCTGAAACTCATAATTTTACTTTCTTTACCTTTATTAAAATTTGATGAGCGTGTACAGCAAAAATTATGTGCTTTTTTCCCAAATTAAATGCAATATTGACATTTTTATCATTTTAATAAAAATAATTTCACAAGCATTATTACTGACACTGTAAAAAGTCTACAAAATGCACTTCTAAAATGACAAAGGTAGCCCTGGCCAGAGAGTTAGGTTGGTTGGAGTATTGACCCAGACTATGGGGATTGCTGGTTCAATTCTCCAGTCAGGGCACATACATGAACAACTTGATGTCCCTGTCTCTATTTTTCCCTGCTTCTTTCAAACTAACAAAATAAATAAATAATTTAAAACTGACAAAGGATGTGATCTATATCTATGTTTTAAGTATACAAAATAAAAATTTTACCAAAATGTGTTACTGATTTTTGAACTGAGCATACTGCCTAGCACATAAAGACAAGTGTAATCATATGTGTATATATGTGTATATATATATATGTATCTATCTATATATATCTAATAATCTATCTATCTATATATATATATTGTTAATGACCAGTACTAATCGTCAAAGTTAAACTAGCATATTTGTTTGATTTTATTCCTTTAAATATTATAATAACAATATTCATTATAAATTTTTTTACCGAATTTTTTTTTTCATTTTTAAAATGTTAAGAGTAATCATTGTTACTATGAAAAATTACATTTGTTTTCATAAAAGAAAATAGGGGATTCTGGTCCTAGTCAAATGGCTCAGTGTAGAGTATTACCCAGCATGTAGATGTCCCAGGTTTGATTCCCAGTCAGCACACACAGGTAAAGCAACCTTCTGCTACTCTACCCCTCCCCTTCTCTCTCTCTTTCTCTCTCTTTCCATCCTGCAGCCATGGCTCAATTGGTTCAAAAACATTTGCCTCAGGTGCTGAGAATGGCTCCATGTAACCTCCACTTCAGGTACTAAAAAAGAGCTCATTTGCAAGCATTGGTCCCAGATGAACAGAGCATTTTCCCAGTTGGGGGTCACTGGGTGGATCTTTGTAGGGGTACATGTGGCAGTCTGTCTCTCTGTCCCTCCTCCTCTCTTTAAAAAAAATAGAAAATAAAAAATTCTTGTCTGATCAGGTGGTGGAGCAGTGGATAAAGCATGGAACTGGGACACAGAGGAAACCAGGTTCAAAACCCAGAGGTCACCAGCTTGAAGGAGGGTTGCTGGCTTGAGTACAGGATCATAGACATGATCCCATAATAGTTGGCTTGAGGCCAAGGTTGCTGGCTTAACAAGGGGTCACTCACTCTGCTGTAGTCCCCCCTTACCAAGGCACATATGTGAAAGCAATCATTGAAGAACTAAGGTGCCACAACAAAAAATTGATGCTTCTCATCTCCCTCCCTTTCTGTCAGTCTATCTTTATCGGTCCCTTTCTATGTCTCTCTCTCTGTCTGTCTCTGTCACCAAAAAATAAGAAATAGGTGATTCTGTTGGAAAATTTGAACTGAAAAATCCTCCGCAATTGACCTCGTACAGTATAAAGGGAAGAGAAGGGAGAACCCAATCTGATATGTGACAGAATAATACAGGTTTCTTCTACACAATTTTGTCAGCTGATGGTTTCTCTCATTTTTTCATGCTCTGCACAATGTCACCCCATTGCTGCATTGGCCAACCCCCAAATTATCACTAGTTTATTTATTTATTCATTTGTGTGTTTGTTTTCTTCATTTTTTGTATTACACGGTCATATTGTGACATCATGTAATAAATCTAAAAGAAGGCCAAGAAAAACATAAGCTTTTTTGTTCAAAAATAAGTTTTCTTAATACCACTTAATAGAAGAACTATTTAAAAAGGAACAATAGAAACTTTTCTCACCAGACAAAACAATCATTACTTCACCTTTTGAAAGAGCCTCAGCCTTTCTAACTATTCATTTCAACAAATTCCTGAAATGTATTTTGGGGAGAAAAAAAACTTCTTTAGAAGTATTTTAAATAAACTTTTCGTGGCTGTGATAACTCTGCTCAGATCACAACATAGTATTAGAACTTTATCATTTACACATTTTCTGAAATACAATATTGTCTATAATATTTGTGGCAAGTTCTACCTCCTCAACTTGGTCAAGTTTCTATCTAATGCAACCTGTTTCTGTTCTAAATATACTGTTCAAAGTACTTGAAAAAGTAATATGATAATACTGGGTGATCAATAATTCATGTTGGAAAAGAAATGAGTAATATTTAAAGATTGATCTACAGCCACTTAGTTGGGAATAGGTAATATTTAATAAAAATATTTTTTAAATTATGTATACAATTGAGAACAGGTAATGCTGTAAAGTGTTTATGCCATATATATATATATATATATATATATATATATATATATATATTGAATATCATACATTATTCCTGGAATATATCATAAAGTACCCACCAGCTTAAAAAAAAAAGGCCAATATTATAAGTCTCAGAAAATACATGTACTAAGATTTTGAACATATTCTCTCTCCCCTTCATATCATTAACTTTCCCTTGTTTAGTTTTGTGTGACATTTCTTTTCTAAGGACTGTGCAGAATGAAACACAGTGCCTGCAAGCACATCATCTGTTTGAAGGACATCCAGACAGAGACAGCCAATTGTGCTATAGCCAGACTTGCACTCTACTACCAGGGGATTTTGAAGAGGGAGTTAGACGTGTACAAGTGCCAAAATGCCAAGTATTCTCACAATCTAACTAGGTGTCTTTGCATGCTGCTGTGCTGAAGTTTCCTTGAACAGAAAGTTTTCTTTCAAATATAGTCATATATTAAAAACAAACAAAACAAACAGAAAACAAAAAACCCCACACTAGTTTATTGTATCTAATCTAAACTATTTGAACTTAATTTTTAATAGCATCTGATTTTTTATTTTGTTTCTTTGTCATAGCCCAGTGGCACCCTGGTTCCTGGATAATCTCATCCTGTCATTAATATGACATTGAACAATTGATATCAAATGAATATGCAACCTACAACATTTAGATTAAACATCGAAGTAAGCTATTGCTGTACATATGTGTGCATTTGTATTTCTCTTACTAATGTAATTACGATGATGTTTTACTGGAAGGAATTGAGATAGAAAAATCAGACCACTTCTTTCCTTTGACTAAGCCTCTTAATGAAATGGTGCAGATAAAGAAAGCCATAGTGTATAACTAGGGCCTGCCACAACAGAGAATAAATGAAAAGTGATCACTAGTTGAGCTCAATTTCTGAAAAGTTCATTTTCTTCGACTGTTGCAAACTGACAGGGAGAACCACTTGCCTTATAGCTTTCTGACAGATTCCATTAAGATCAGTGAAATGGCAGTTAGAAAGTTAAATAGATGCCTTAGGTCAGCCCAATGGCTTTTTTTTCTGCTATTACAGATGTATTATCACGAACTTCTGTTAGCAGATGGCTTTGTCACTCCCACACACATACAAGAAGTATGAGTTATATCTTACAGGAATGATATTCACAGTATTAATATGAGATGCAGTAGTTGGAATGTCTGTAATTGAGTCACAGAGAAAAGAATAGCTTTGGAAAATATCTTCTCCCAAGTAAAGAATGACTATAGCTTTGCTGTAGTGTAGGTCCATCTGCTATGTTCAAAGTGCTATGATTTCTTAGTAACAGGTTCAGCATAACACACGTATTTGGTAAAAGAAAAGGAGATGACAAAAAAGACCAAAATTGTTTTATAATTAAAAAAAAAACACCATTAAATGGTACTTCTTTGCTGAGTTCTTTTATATTGTACTAATAGTTTTAAGTGTTACATGAAATACTTTGTTTGTTTGTTTTTCATATTTAACATTAATGTGGTTTTCTACCAAGCACATAACGGAGAGGCAACATTGAACTTAGAGCGGGGGTAGTCAACCATTTTAAACCTACTGCCCACTTTTCTATCTCTGTTAGTAGTAAAATTTTCTAATCGCCCACCAGTTCCAAAGTAATGGTGACTTATAAAGTAGGGAAGTAACTTTATGTTATAAAATTTAAAAGCAGAGTTACAGCAAATTAAAGCATATAATAATTACTTACCAAGTACTTTATATTGGATTTTCGCTAAGTTTGGCAGAATAAATCTTTATAAAACAACTTACTATAGTTAAATCTATCTTTTTATTTATACTTTGGCTGCTCCGCTACCGCCCACCATGAAAGCTGTAATGCCCACTAGTGGGAAGTAGGGACCAGGTTGACTGTGACTGACTTAGAGTAACAGAATGGGCTTGCTAAAGTGAATAGTCAAAAATATCTTTTCAATAGATAGTAGAGAATGGATTACAATCAAGAAATGATAATACAAAACCAAAGAAAATGAGCAGAATGAATAAAACTTATGAATTACATGTCAGTTTTGCTGGGATCAGTTTTGTTTGGTGGGAAATACTTAGCATTGACCAAGCTAAAAGGCACTGTTATGCTGTAGTTCTAGGTGAAAGACTATGGAACTGTAGCATGTGCAACCACCTAACAAGTTTCCAAGGTTGAATTTGACTTATAGAAATTACTGTTGACTTAGTATCTAGATCTTATTTGGAAAATACTTTCATAAAACATGTTAAGCACCAAAAAATTACTTGAGGTTCATGCATTTGTATTAAGATATATTCCCATTTACTTCCCTAGATTTAGGAGTAGATGAGACTAGAGTCACTGGGGACATGAGAGGAGATGGACAGGAGCAACATTGGTAGCTATACCCACTACTTTTGATCTGAGTCTCCAGATGGATTCAAAAAGATGAATTCAACCATACAAAGCTTTTGTGTATGAGATTGTAGGAGTAATTTATTAACAAAAAAATAATTTTATAGAAGTATTAGTAAAATACAATTCTACAACAAATTTTAAATCTTTGTCTATAAAAATTAATTTTAATTGAAGCAAGCATATTACATGATCATCTTTAACCTTCATTTGATGAAATTCATCTCAACAAAATACAAATATAATACATATATAATTATAATTATAAATTTGTATTTATTTACTTAAAAAATATACGATCAATACCACCATACGTGGACTTAACAATTTTTATTCTATCTTCTGATTTATTTTTTTAGATGATATAGTTATGACAAATAGTGATAAAACTTTGAAATTTTAGAATTAAATGCATGTCATCTACAAGTATTTTTTGAAAATTATATGTATTTGGTATATTTTCTTTTCTTTTTATTTTTTTTTAAAGTTACTGAGAGTAATCAGAGACAGACTCCAGCATGTGCCCTACCAGGATCCATCTGGCAAGCCCACTAGTGGGCAATGTTCTGCCCATCTGGGGCCCTTATACCGTTGCAATCAAAGCCATATTTTAGCGCCTGATGGGGAGGTCATGGAACCATCTTCAGAGTCTGGTTCCAACTAGCTCTAATTGAGCAATAGCTGTAGGTCAAGAGGAGAAGAAAGAAAAAGAAAAGTGAGAGAAGGAGGGAAGAAGAAGCAGATGGGGCCTGACCAGGTGGTGGAGCAGTGGATAGAGCATTGGACTAGGATGTGGAGGGCCCAAGTTCGAGACCCCGAGGTCACCAGCTAGAGTGTGGGCTCATCTGGTTTGAGCAAAGCTCACCATCTTGAGTCCAAGGTCGCTTTATTGAGCAAGGGGTCACTCGGTCTGCTGGAGCCCCCCAGTCAAGGCAAGTGTGAGAAAGCAATCAATGAACAACTCAAGTGCTGCAACAAAGAATTGATGCTTCTCATCTCTCTCCCCTTCTGTCTGTCCCTCTCCCTATCTCTGTCTGTCTCTGTCAAAAAAGAAAAAGAAGAAGCAGATGGGGACTTCTCCTTTGTGCTCCGACCAGGAATCAAACATGGGACATCCACACACAAGGCTGACCCTCTACAACTGAGCCAACCAGCTAGGGAAAATTCTTATGTTGACATTGTTTTCTCTGAATTAAATATTAAGCATTTCAAAACATTCAAAAATTTTCTATGTGGTTCAATGTATTGTGACTTTAATTTTACAGATTTTTAATTGAGTATATTGTCTTTTTGTTTGAAAAAATTAAAAAACATGTTTTGTTCTTATAAAATGACATGTATTTTTTTAAAAGCACATTTCCTTTGTTCTAAATAACATAGTATTAAAATTAGGTAAAATTATATTCACTGATAATTTACATTGACTGTTGAAATTATTAAATTGTCGAAAGATCTTGAGACCTTAAAATTTAAATAACAAATAGCTTGTATCTCATTAAAAGTTTTCAAGATATTATTTTTTCTTAGACTGTTTCTTACTAATTTTTTCTTTACTCTATCAGTAACTAAACTTCATGTAATAAATAAAAAACCAAATTTCTATTCAGTAAATCAAAAGCACAGTTTCAATTAAATAACATTCAACTATCTTTGGCTATTTTAAATTAGAAAGTTTATGGTTAGTATTGTGGAATTTGGGCATCATATATGTTTAAAGTAAAAGACATGGATGAATATTTCTGGAGATATAATACCTATTGGTAAATACAAATAAATTAGTCTTCAAAATAAAAAAAAATTAGTTTGACAAATTAATTTAAAATTTATTTATTTTCTTGCTAACCATGATATATTAAATAATTACTCAGCCTTATCTTTCTCAATATCAATAACCACCATCTTTTAAGCTTTTTATCATTTTCATTGTCATGATCTGAACTAATACAAATTCATTCTCTTTATTTATTGCTTGTTGATCCCATCATTAGAAGTTGTTTTCTGAATAACATTAAATAATGGGCACTGAATTTAATAAAAGGATTTTTACAATATGGTATAAGTCATAAGTTATGTCCTTGGATTTTATCATTAAAATGAGTTATTTTTTTAAATGCAGATATTAAAATTGTACAAGGACAGTTGGACCCACAATAGTCATGATTGCTTAAGTTTCTTGCCCAGTTCATCCATGACAGGCACATTAATCAGTTCTACAACATGTCTGTTGTCCTATATAGTTTGATGATATTAAGTCAAAATAGCTACAGAAAAATTATAATTTATATACAATACAATATTATTTATAATTATTCTCCTTCAATCAAAAAATTTCCAAGGTATAGAATATTTTAATTAACATTTACTTCAAAATATTATTTTATTTGCTGTTGATATTTGTTTGGAAGTTAGTATAAGAAGATACCTCATTAGACACATCAAAAAAATAAGTAGGAGATCAGAAGATGTCAATGAAGTAAGTGGACATTCCAATTCCCACCTCCCAGAACCAAAGTGGATTACAACTTAACTTTGGAACTATCATATTGAAAAACAAACATTGGACTAAAGTAAGAAGAATCTATAACCAAGGATAACCGAAGAAACCACACTGAGTCTGGTAGGAAGGACAAGGATGCAGAAAGGACTGCCCCGCACACAAGAGTGAGCAGTGGCGTGGAGGGTCTCTCACAGCGAGGTGGGTTGCCCAAAGAGTTGTGGGTCCTCAGCCCCAGGATCAAAGCTCCAGCCTTATGGCCCAAGACTGACAGTATTTAGCTGAGAGAGGAGCCAGGTTACTGTATGTGAGAGGGAGACAGAACTTTCAGACCCAGGCTCCATCTCAAAGAGACTGCACAGAAAACCTCATTCACAACCACTTACCTGGAGCTCTGGGAACAGGGAGCCCTGAGAGTACTGGAGTTGTGAGAGGAGAGTGTAATCTCTGAGGCACAGGGAGAGACAGTGTGAAGGACAGCCACCCTAACCCCAGTGCTGAGTCACTCCCAAAATCCAAAGTAGCCATTTTTACTGGGAAAAGCAACATCAGCAAAGGGAAGTGATTGCCTTACCCACCAGGGGCTCTACTACTCCAGTCAGAGCAAAGAGTCACTTAGAATCAGGGGATGAGTCAGGAACACAGATTTTGAGATCTGAAGTCTGGCTTACACAGTCTCCCTACCCCCCTTATGCTGCTGGTACCTGTCAAAGTGTGGGCGGGCAGCGGCGGCGGCAGGGGCGGTGCCCAAGTCCACACACTTGTGGCATCAGAGGCAGCTGGTGCAGTGTCCAGCACACACTTCCACACCAGCCCACACTCCTGAGGCAGCCCACAGCAGCCTGCGGGCTGGTGTGCATACACGCCATCCACAATGGAAGCAGGGGTGGTGGGTCAGCGCCAGTGCTTCCCAGGCCCAAACACTCAAGGATAGGGTGGCAGTGGCAATGGCAGACCCCCAGGCAGACCACACCTCCCGAACACAGAGGCCACACCCACTGGCCAAGAGTAGATCAGTAAGCCTAGGAGTGCAGCTGATATTTACAACAGCACCTGGGCCCAACAAAGCAGTCACAGATTCTGGATCACCTGTAGCTTCAAGAACAGTGTTTAGAGCCAGTAATAGGCAGTAACCCCCACTGGTCTATTTAAGATTCTGGCCAGGGAGGTGCAGGGCTGGCACATCTAGCAACCAGACACAAAGAGCATGAGGTCAGGACCTAACAACACTTGTTAGAGTAGTAACTTAAGTAAGGTCTCCTCACACCTCACCCAGCTAAGGCATAGAAAACGCCTACACAAATAGCAAAAAGAACAGTAGCAGCAGACAAGTAACACATAGTGAATTACAAACAACAGCTGATGCTAACCCAAGAAGATCTAGAAACAACAGAACTGGAAACTGGAGGCAGACAACATCAACCCTATACTCAGCTAGCTATACAAACAGCACACCCAATGGAGAAGTCTATACATGGACAAAATGGGAAGACAGAGAAATGCAATCTAAATGAATCAACAAGAGAAATCCCACCCAAAAAAACTGAATGAGATGGAAATAACCAACATACAGGATGCAGAGTTTAAAATAATGAATGTTAGAATGCTCAAAGATCTTATAGCAACAATGGTCAGACATAAAGAACACCTAAATAAAGAGATAGCAAGCATAAAAAAAGGACATTGAAATCAGACAGAAATGACAAATACAATAGCAGACATGAAGACTACACTAGAAGGAATTAAGAGCAGGCTAGATGAGCAGAGTATCAAATCAGCGATTTAGAGGAAAAGAAAAACAAAAGCAAGAAAGCAGAACAGCAAAAAGAAAAAAGAATCAAAGAATCTGAGGACATTTTAAGACAGCTCTGTGACAACATGAAGAGAAACAACATCTGCATCATACAGGTTCCTGAAGGAGAAGAGAAAGAACAAAGAATAGAGACCCTGATTAAAAAATCATAGCTGAAAACTTCCCTAAATAGATGAAGGAAAAAGTCACACAAGTTTAAGAAGCACAGAGAATTCTATTAAAGAGAAACCTCATAATTAAATCCCAAATTTAAGAGACACATCATAATTAAAATCCCAAATTTAAGAGATAAAGAAAGACTACTAAAAGCTGCAAAAGAAAAGCAGTCAATCACCTAGAAAGGAGACTCCATTAAAATGAAATCCAATTTTTCAACAGAAACACTTGAGACCAGAGGAAATGGCAAAAAATATTAAAAGTAATGCAAAACAGGAACTTATAATCAAGACCATTTTATCCAGCAAGGCTATTGTTTAAAATTGAAGGAGTAATAAAAAGCTTCCCAGCCTTAAAAATCTCAAGGAATTTATTACAACCAAACTGATGCTGCAAAAAATATTCAGGGGCCTGTTGTAAACAGAACAAAGGGGAAAAAATATAGAAAAAATAAAATGCAGATTTAATGAATAAAATGGCAATAAACAACTACATATCAATAATAACCTTAAATATAAATGGATTAAATTGTCCAACCAAAAGACATAGAGTAGCTGTGTGGATAAGAACACAGGACCTGTACATATGCTGTGTACAAGAGACCCAGTTCAAAACAAAAGATACACATGGACTAGAAGAGAAGGGATGGAAAAAAATACTTCATGCAAATGGAAATTAAAAAAAGCTGGGGTAGCAATACTTATATCTGAAAAAATAGACTTTAAAACAAAGCCTAGAGTAAGGGACAAAGAAAGTCACTACATAATGATAAAGGGAGCAAACTGATAGGAAGATATAACCCATTATAAATATCTATGTGTCTAATAAAAGAGCACCTAAATATATAGAGCAAATTTTGATGAACATAAAGGGCAATATCAACAGCAATACTATAATAGTAGGGGATTTTAATACCCCACCAACATCAATGCATAGATCCTGAAGAAAAAAATTAACAAACAGTAGCCTTTAAGGACACACTAGATCAACTGGATTTAATAGATATCTTCAGAACTTTTCACCATAAAGCAGCAGAATGCACATTCTTTTCAAGTGTTCATGGTACCTTCTTTAGGATAGACCACATGTTAGGACACAAAAAGAGTCTCAATAAATATAAGAAGATTGAAATCATATCAAGCATCTTCTCTGATAACAATGCATGATACTAGAAATCAACTACAATAAAAAAAAACCTGAAAAACATTCAAACACTTGAAGACTAAATAGCATGTTATTAAATAATGAATGGGTTAACAATGAGATCAAGGAAGAAATAAAAAATTTTCTTGAAACAAATGAAAATAAACATATAACTACTCAAAATTTATGGGACACAGCAAAAGTAGTCTGGAGAGGAAAGTTCATAGCATTACAGGCACACCTTAAGAAGCAAAAAAAAAACTCAAAAAAACAACTTAACCCTGCATCTAAATTAACTAGAAAAAGAAAAGCAAGTAAAGCCAGAGGAAATAGAAGAAAGGAAATAATAAATGACATAAAGGCAAAAAAAAATACAGACGATCAATGAGACCAAGAGCTGGTTCTTTGAAAAGGTAAACAAGATCAATGAACTTTTAACCAGACTCACCAAGAAAAAAAAAGACAGGACTCAAATAAATAGAATTAGAAATGGGAATGGAGAAGGTTCAACTGACATAGCAGAAATACAAAGAATTTTAGTAAAAAACTATGAAGAATTGTATTCTCCAAAATTAGACAACCTAGGTGAAGTGGACAAATTTCTTGAAACATATAATTTTTCAAAAGTCAATCTGAGAAGAATCAGAAAACTAAAACAGAATGATTACAACAAATGAGATTGAAACAGTTATCAAAATAGTCCCAAAAAACAAAAAGTCTGGGGCAGATGGAGAATTCTACCAAATATTCAAAGAACTAACTTGTCTTCTTCTTAAGCTATTTCAAAAAGTTCAAGAAGAGGGAAAATATTCAAACTCCTTTTATGAGTCAAGCATAATCCTCATTCCAAAACCAGGCAAAGACAACACAAAGGAGAGGGAAAGGGGGAGGGGGAGGGCACAAAGAAAACTAGATAGAAGGTGACAGAGGACAATCTGACTTTGGGTGATGGGTATGCATAATAATTGAATGACAAGATTACCTGGACATGTTTTCTTTGAATATATGTACCCTGATTTATTGATGTCACCCCATTAAAAAATATAATTATAAAAAAAAAGAAAGAAAACTATAGGCCACTTTCCCTGATTAACTTATATGCTAAAATTCTCAACAAAATATTAGTAAACCGGATCCAGCAATACATGAAAAAAGTCACATATCATGATCTAGTAGGATATGTTCTGGGAAGGCAAGGCTGGTACAATATTTGTAAATCAATCAATGTGATTCATCACATAAACAAAAGGAAGGAGATAATTACAGGATAATATCAATAGATGCAGAGAAAGCATTTGATAAAATCCAGCACCTATTTATTATCAAAACTCTCAGCAAACTGGGAATACAGGGAACATACCTCAACATGATAAAGGCCATCTATGCCAAACCCACAGCCAACATCATACTCAATGGGCAAAAATTAAAAACAATTCCCTTAAGATCCGGAACAAGGCAGGGGTGCTCTCTTTCACCACTCTTATTCAATGTAGTTCTGGAAGTCCTAGCCAGAACAATCAGACAAGAAAAAGAAATAAAGCATCCAAATTGGAAAAGTAGAAGTAAAACTATTATTATTTGCTGATGACATGATACTAAACATCAGGGATAGTCAACCTTTTTATACCTACTGCCCACTTTTGTATTTCTGTTAAGAGTAAGATTTTCTAACCGCCCACTGATACCACAGTAATGGTAATTTATAAAGTAGGGAAGTAACTTTACTTTATAAAATTTATAAAGCAGAGTTACAGCACGATAAAGCATATAATAATAATTACTTACCAAGTACTTTATGTCGGATTTTTGCTAAGTTTGGCAGAATAAATTTTATAAAACAACTTACTATAGTTAAATCTATCTTTTTATTTATACTTTGGTTGCTCTGCTATGGCCCACCATGAAAACTGGAACACCCACTAGTGGGCGGTAGGTATCAGGATGACTACTACTGCTGTACATGATAGAAAATCCTAAGTCTCAGTCAAAAAATTACTGGATTTTATAAATTAATTCAGCAAAGTGACAGAATATAAAATTAATATTCAGAAATCAGAGGCATTTTTATACAGCAATGATGAACTGTCTGAAAGAGAAATTAAGAAAACAATTCCCTTCACTATTGCAACAAAAAAAATAAAATATCTATGAGTAAATTTTACCAAGGAGGTTAAATATAGTACTCAAAAAATTATAAAACACTGATAAAAGAAATCAAGGAAGATACAAGGAAGTGGAAACATATACCATGTTCATGGATAGGAAGAATAAACATTATTAAAATGTCTATATTTCCCATAGCAATCTATAAATTCAATGCAATTTCTATTAAAATACCAATGACATACTATAAAGATATAGAACAAATATTCCAAAATTTTACACGGAACCAAAAAAGAACACATATAGCTTCAGCAAACTTGTAAAAGAAGAATAAAGTGGGTAATATCACACTTCCTGATTTTAAGTTATACTACAAGGTCATTGTACTCAAAACAGCCTGGCACTGGCATAAGAACAGGTATATAGACAATGGAACAGAACAGAGAACCCAGAAATAAACCAACACCTTTATGGACAATTGATATTTGACAAAGGAGGTAAGAGCATACAATGGAGTAAAGGTATGTTTCTTTAACAAATGGTGTTGAGAAAATTTAACAGCTACCTGCAAAAATATGAAACTAGACTACCGACTTACACCATTCAGAAAAAATAAACTCAAAATTAATAAAAGACTTAAATGTAAGTCATAAAACCATAGTCATCCTAGAGGAAAACCTAGGCAATAAGCTTTCCAACATCACTTGCAACAATATATTTGCTGATTTATCTCCATAGGCAAGTGAAATAAAGGACAGGATAAACAAATGGGACTATATCAAACTGAAAAGCTATTGCACAGCTAAAGACAATATGAACAAAATAAAAAGACAAACTAAACAATGAGAAAACATATTCAACAATAAGTCTGATAAGGGGTAAATAACCAAAATTTATACAGAACTTGTAAAACTCAACACCAGGATGATAAACAATCCAATCAAAAAATGGGCAAAAGAGTTCCTGGCCGGTTGGCTCAGTGGTAGAGCGTCGGCCTGGCATGCAGAAGTCCTGGGTTCGATTCCCGGCCAGGGCACACAGGAGAAGCGCCCATCTGCTTCTCCACCCCACCCCTCCTTCCTCTCTGTCTCTCTCTTCCCCTCCCACAGCCGAGGCTCCAATGGAGCAAAGATGGCCTGGGCGCTGGGGATGACTCCTCCGCCTCTGCCCCAGGCGCTAGAGTGGCTCTGGTCGCAACAGAGCGACGCCCCAGAGGGGCAGAGCATCGTCCCCTGGTGGGCAGAGCTTCGCCCCCTGGTGGGCGTGCCGGGTGGATTCCCATCGGGCGCATGAGGGAGTCTGTCTGACTGTCTCTCCCCACTTCTGGCTTCAGAAAAATACAGAAAAAAAAAAAAAAAAGGGCAAAAGAGCCGAATAGACACTTCTCCAAAAAGGATGAACAGATGGCCAATAGGCAGATGAAAATATGTTCAAATTCACTAATCATTAGAGAAATGCAAATTAAAACCACAATGAGAGGTGTAAGGTGGTAACCTTACACCTGTCAGAATGGGGCTTATTAACAAAACAACACATAATAAGTGCTGTTGAGGATGTGGAGAAAAGGGAATCCTCCTACACTGCCGGTGGAATGCACAATAAATTAAAATTAATAAAATTTAAAGAAAATAAGTAAATGTGGAACTTTTTTTTGTATTGAATTATTTTAAGAGTTGATACATTGCAATATATTATTTAAATTATATTAATTTTTATTTTATTATTAAAGATTTTGAAGACAAATTTTGTTTTAAGAATTTGAAAACTGTTTCATCTTAGGTTACTTTAAAAATAAAATACGAAATCTGAATCCAGAATAAACGTATATTAATGATAAATGACTAATACTTTTGTTTTAATAAAAGAAGGTTTTTTTATGCCAATTCTTCTAAACTTTTATTTTATTTGAAAAATATTGGCAAAGTAGTTACAATGATATCATGAATAAAAGTTAAAAAGACTGTAGAATTAGAATCAGAGACTCTTTAGTTTTAAGTTCTAAATCTAATCATCTAAGGATATTTATTATGTTCATATTTATATTTGCAAAAACTTTGGTTAATTTTAGTTGCATATACTAAAAAGAGAAAAGACAATAGATACTCAGGAACCTGGATCTATATTACTAACAGAAAATGCTATAGTATATGAAAGTGGCAAAACTGATTTATAGCTTGAATTGACTAATTTATGACCTATAACTACTATAATTAAACTAATGATAAATTTCATAAAAATATATTACATTTTATACTTCAAGTTTAAATGTTATAATACAGAGAGAGATTAAGCAGCAACTATGCACTAAACACTGGAAAATGATGACAATACTAATTATAATTATTATTATTCCATGTATTCATGCCTTTGTTTCCATTTTGTTCATCAGTTTATTTTGTTCATTAGATTCCACATATAAGTGAGATCATATGGTGTTTGTCTTTCTCTGATGGATTTATCTCACTTGGCGTAATATGCATGGCACAGACTGACAGCTGTCAGAGAGGATGGGGGTTGGGGAACTGTCTAAAAGAGGATAAAGGGATTAGCTATAAAACCTTAATACATAACACATAGGTTTAGACAACAGTGTGGTTATATAACCAGAGGGAAAGTGGATGGGGGCTAGGTGGAGGTGGGCAAATTGGGAGAAAATGAGAATAAAAAGAGACTTCGCTTGGGGTGATGAATACAGGATGCAGGGTACACATGATGTTTCTAATTGTACAGTTGAAACTTGTACGGTTTTGTGAACCACTGTCACCCCAATAAATTGAATTATAATAAAATAATCATTTCAACCAAAGGAAATTGCTGTTTTTAGATGTGAACATCATTGCATATTGGCAATTTTCTGTGGCTTAATCTAGAAAAGAGAGATAGTTAATTCAATAAGCTCAGAAGTAAAGTTGCCTAAATTTATATCTTGGCCTCTGGCTGTGAGATCTCGGGCAAATATTCAAAGCTCTCTGTTTCTCAATTTCTTTGACTCTAGAATATTTATAATAATATTACCTACTTTATATGATCATTGTGAAGACAAAAAGATTTAAATATATAAAAAATTAAATGAGCCTGTTATTATTTTTACACTAAATAAAACAATATTGCAAGAATATCTTCAACTAAATTTTGAACTGTAAAAAATGTCAGAAAGACTTTCAATAAAATAAAAACATTCCAAAAATACCTTTATTAATTTCCAATAGGACATATTCCACATCTATCTACTCTCTTTATTGCTTATGTTTCTTAGATCCTTGGAATATAAATGTTCTTACAGTCCTTTCTCTATTAATTTCTAACCCAATATTTGGAAAAAGATAAAGTTCTTGGTGTAAATACATCCCTTAGTCCTTACTTAAAAAATATAATCTTGAGCAGTAGTATCTGTACCTGAGATTAGATTAATAATTTAATTTTATATTTACTATTTACATTTTATATAATAAATCAATCATTTCACTATGCTGAGTTTTAGTTTCCCAATTTGTAAAATAGCTATAGCAATATAAAAAACAATATGCAAATATGAGAATAGAATTATGAATGAACTCTGGAAATTAAAGATCGATAAGCAATAAAAAGAAAAATTTGTATAATAATCATGTGTTAATGGGAAAAAGGTGTTAATGTATACACAAAAATACACCCTTCTTAGAATATATATCTGTTGGTTGAAAAAGGCATTCCGGCAATATACCTGCTTTTCTGATGTTTTCTAAACACAGAACACATGCAGGCATTGGGCTCTAATCCTTGCCTGAGGCCCTTATTTAGACAGTGTATTTATTATCTTCATACAAGTGCTAAATTATCTGAAAATAATCTTATAAAAGCTCTAGATTTGTTTCAAAAATCTAGGGATGTGGAGGTTTACTTTTGAAGCTTCTCAACTGGGAAAACTTTTTCCCTTGAGAGAATTAAGTAGCTTAGAATGTCAAACTTTGATTTAAACAGCTCACAACATTCAGAAGTAATATCAAGACAGTAATTTCCTTGTGTTATCATCTGCAGGTTAGAGCCTCAATAGCAAAACACAGACAACTCAAAACATAAAATGGTTGCAGAAAACATTCTCCAGGGTGTATTTTGGTAATTATTTCATTTTGCTCGTGATATACATTGGAAGGATAGTGAAAGGTAAGTCAGGAATGTAGAATTCAGTTGTAATATTTTATGGATATTAGATAAAGTAGAAAGCAATTAAAAGATGTGGTTTTGTGTATTTTTAATAGCTCTCTATAAATATTATCTAATTACGAAGTAAAAAATAGGACTACATTTTCTGAAATCTATTTCAAGCTCAACTAGCTCCAAACAAAATAGCTCAGTGCTCCCTAGACACAGATTTCTTCTGTATAATTTTATCTGTGTGATGCAGATGTTGCTTTGAGGTTTCTGATATAAGAATAATATCCTTAGAAATCATTCCCTCCTCAAGGTAATGGAAATAAAAATAATTTAATCCTAGACTCTGAAATGTTCAAATCCATGTTTAATATTTTCCACTTGTTTGGTTAGTTCTGTGTTTTGTCCTCATTTACTCTATGGTCTTTTTTATCTCCTACTGCTACAAATTACCAATGGCAATTCCTTCTCCTGGAGACTTGATAGCCTCATGATGCTCATGCATCCAATTTATCATCTAGTCCCCACTCTTATAGCTGTTGTCCCTTCAATTTAGAAATATGAACACAAAGGCATGGACAAATTAAAATTTTAAGTAGGGTTTTAATATATATTCTAGTCCAAAAATTAATATCAATATATGAAAACCAAAAAATCCCTTTGTGTTCAGTTACAAAGATTTCCATCCTCCATGAATGTGTGAGCATCTAAAGTGTTCTAGTATTCATGTCATTTTTCAAAGCACTAAGTGCGTTTTTAAGAGGAAGGAAGAAAAGAAAGCGGGAGAGAGACAGAGACGTAGCAAAAGAAAGTTATTGTGATGTATTTCTATTGCTAGTGACAAATTACCATGAATTTAGCAACTCAAAAAATTGTTATTATTTTTCTTTCTATGAATTAAGGTTATTGGCAGTGGTTTAGCTAGGGCCTCTGTTCTGTATTTCATGAAACTGAATATCTGAAACCAATATTTCAGCTGAACTTGGATTTCATCTTTTGCTCATGGTACTATCCCAAACTCTGCTGGCAGGACACAGCTCCTGGTGATTGGAGAACGGAGGTCCCATTTGGCTAGTGAACTCTCAGTAGGACTTTATTCTCAGCTACTAAATTTCACTCTCAGGTCCTTGCCATGTGACCCTCTCACAGAAGGGCATACTTCCTCAAGCCAGCAGAACAATTTTATTGTAGTAAGCTACAGAAAGTACTTACACAATGCAGTATCATAATAGAAGTGACTACCCCCCCCCCTTTTTTTTGTATTTTTCTGAAGCTGGAAACGGGGATAGACAGTCAGACAGACTCCCGCATGCGCCCGACCGGGATCCACCCGGCACACCCACCAGGGGGCGATGCTCTGCCCCTCCAGGGGGTCGCTCTGTCGTGACCAGAGCCACTCTAGCGCCTGGGGCAGAGGCCAAGGAGCCATCCCCAGCACCCGGGCCATCCTTGCTCCAATGGAACCTCGCTGTGGGAGGGGAAGAGAGAGACAGAGAGGAAGGAGAGGGGGAGGGGTGGAGAAGCAGATGGGTGCCTCTCCTGTGTGCCCTGGCTGGGAATCGAACCCGGGACTTCTGCATGCCAGGCCGACACTCTACCACTGAGCCAACCGGCCAGGGCCATTTTTTCCAAAAATAATTTAGTCAATATGACGTTTATCCCATTACACTGGGGAACAATTTTTTTTTCATTTTCTGTTGCATGAGGTTTTAGAACTGTTTCTATATATTTCTGCATCACTGATTCCAAATCTGAAATCCATTTTTTGGTGCATGCTCTAATTTTTATGCAATTTTAATTTTTTTTGTTATAGTTAATGGCCTACATTGGTTTTTAAATTGGAGTTAAAGGGCAACTAGTCTTGGATTGAACATAACCACAAGGCAATTAATGTTCTACAAACATCACTTTTACATAATTGTAGTTATTTTTAAATGTAAAAAATTATTATCTGATAAAAATACCCTCTTATTTTGTTTTAAGATTGAATCGTGGCTTCTTCGAGTAGGAGTAAATGTAAGAATAGTCCTGACACCTTCTGTTATATATGTGGCTGTTACACACTTCAATGTCAAAGGTGCAATATTTCATCATTTGTGACACGTACATATATTGCCTATTTTCATGTTCTCCTTGGAAATCAAGATAGAAATTGGGCCTGTATTACTGTGTGTCATAATTGTGAGGAAATGCTTCTTGACTGGACAAAAGGAAAATGCAAAGAAATGCCTTTAGGTATTCCCATGATTTGGCGTGAACCTAAGGACCACAGCAGTGATCGCTATTTCTGTCTGATCTATACAAAGGGCATTGGCAAGAAAAAATGGCATATGATCGCATATCCTAATATTCCTTCAGCAATATGACTTATCCCACACTCTGAGAAACTCCCGGTTCTAGTTTTCAATGCTTTGTTTCTTCTAAGAATGAAGAAAGTGAACATGTATTTTGATAAGATGCATGAGGAAACGGTAGTAGAATCTGAAGGGTCTGCTTCTAATGCCAAGCAGTCATTAACCCCTCAGCAGTTTAGCCAACCCGAATTGAATGACTTAGTAAGAATGACATAAAAATTGTCCTCGACTTTCTGAAGTCTAAGGAGCATAACTGGATCATTTGTGTGGATCTTAAAATGGTAAATTTCCTGCTAGGACAACAGAGATGTTTCATGAAGTATCCTTGCTTTCTATGTTTGTGGGACAGCTGAGCTCGGGAGAAACACTGGACACAGAAGGAGAGGCCTAAACGTGAAGCTCTGGAAGTAGGGATGCAAAATATTGTGAATGAACCTGTAGTTAATCAAGACAGTCTCATTTTTCTCCCACTTCACATCAAACTTGGCTTAATGAAGCAGTTTGTTCAGGCTTTGAATACAGAAAGTGAATGCTTTCAACATATTATTTCTGTTTTACTGCCTTGTCTTTCGTGAAGATAAAAGTAGGTGTATTTGATGGACCTCAAATTCAAACCCTCATATGTGACAAATAATTTTCCAGGAAGATGAATAAGGAGGAGAAAGCAGCATGGCAGTCTTTTGTGGCAGTTATAAAGAACTTCCTTGGCAACAAAAAAGCAGAAAACTATGATCTTCTGGTTCAAAGGATGCTTTTGGCTTTCCATGACATTGGATGTAACATGAGCGTTAAGATTCACTTCCTGAACAGTCACCTTGAAAAGTTTCCTGAAAATCTTGGAGCTGTTAGTGATGAGCAGACTACTGCTGAAGCATCGAATGAGATTATCCTCAACAAGTAAACAAACGCAAGAGCTACAGATTTATATTTTTGCCTGAATAGAATTTAAATAAGTTTTGCACAAATTTTATGATTAAAATAAGTGTTTTAATATGTTCTATTTTGAAATTGTAGACAACATGGAACTAGATTCTGTATGAAATGGACAATACTAGACACCAGAAAACTGATGTTCCCCAATCTTTGAGCTACATAACTCTTCTCTACCATATTTTTTCCTCAATAGGATAAGGAGGCATTTAAATTCTTTTTCTTCTATTAAAAGATTAAGAGTAAACTAAGATGTCCTTCAGCAACCTCTGGAGTTGCTTTTATTTATAGCAGGCAAAGAAATAGTTAGAAACACTATTTGTGAAAAATAATAACCATTACGTTCTCTTTTCTCCATTAAGATTGACTATATGTATTTAGTTCTGACTGCCTGAATTTTTTGAATATATGGGAAATTACATTTATAATTGTTCCAAAATTGTGAACCATATTCTCTCAGTTACTTTACATTTGCTTTAGGAGTTTCAAGGCTTCTTTTTTCTGCTATCTGATGCAGTCATATCTTTTAGTGTATTAGTGTTTTTACTGCATTATATAAATTATTATATTTTCACAGAGATGATGCCCAAGAAGACACTCTACTTTATTATGTTAAACTAAATGTTGAAAATTTTACAATAAGATGAATATCTAAAATCTTAAATTGCAAAAAAACTGTAGCTTACAGAGAAAAACTAATGTCAGATTTGAGATCAGCACACTTGAATTAGGTAAGAACAAGTGTTTTTGTGGATGCAACAAAAGTTTTGTTCCCCAGTGTACAAGTTCTAACCACACTCAGGGAGAGATTATTAAATTGGATAAACACAGAAAAGGCTGGAATTTGGTTGGCCAGCACGGAATTCTGCCTATCACACTTGCCCTTATTCTGAGTACTTTCAGTTTTTTATGAACACATCCTGTAGACCTATAACCACAGAGCAGTACATATCTAAATAACCAAGTATAGTGATCAGCAACTAAGCCTGGTAAATAAAGACTAGAGAGTAACTGGGGGAGTTAACAAAGAAACTAGTTGAAGCTCAACTTGGTGAAATTGGGCAACTAATTTTCAAAGTTTTTAAATTTGGTATTCTTATTGATAAACTGCAGTATTTACTTTACAGATTTATGTAGGGAATTAAATGAATAATGTATGCTATGTTCCTGGCAGAGAAGCTTTTAGTGTGTAATGTCTATTATTAGTCAAATTGTCTTATGTATGATAGCTTTGTCATCATAAGACTAAAATTAATCTGGAGAAAATAGAGTACATGCATATATGCTGAATATTTATTCCTGCCCATCATTATAATTTTCATTTTTCTTCTGCTTATTTAATTATGATCAGGTGGAGTTTTTGTTGTTTGTTTGTTTCTGGAGGTCAAGACAGAGTCAAATCATTAGAAATACATGTTGCCAAGTTCCCCTGGATAAAATCTTTCTCTTTGATCTGAAATTGTTTCAGACGACCTTGATGTTCAGGGTGTTGTTCAGGGAATAATGTTCCTCCGAGGAAAAAGAAGCCTTGAAACTCCTAACGCAAATGTAAAGTAACTGAGAGAATATGGTTCACAATTTTGGAACAAATATAAATGTAATTTCTCATATATTCAAAAAATTCAGGTAGTCAGAACTAAATACATATAATCAATCTTAATGGAGAAAAGTTTACGTAATGGTTATTATTTTTCACGAATAGTGTTTCTAGCTATTTCTTTGCCTGCTATAAATAAAAGCAACTCCAGAGGTTGCTGAAGGACATCTTAGTTTACTCTCAATCCTTTAATAGAAGAAAGGGAATTTAAATGCCTCCTTATCCTATTGAGGAAAAATTATGGTAGAGAAGAGTTATGCAGCTCAAAGATTGGGTAATATCAGTTTTCTGGTGTCTAGTATTGTCCATTTCATACAGAATCTAGTTCCATGGTGCCAGTGAAATATTGTCTGTACACTCTCACAGAAGAAGAGTAAGGCATTTAAAAAATGTTATGTCTACTTTCTACAGGAGATTATACTTAACACCTGTACTAATATTGAGAAATTTATTGAATAAAAATAGAATTGATTTTAATTGTCTAAAATCACAGAAGGAAAGGCATCTGATAAAATTACATAGAATGCAGGAAAACTCCTAGTGTATTTTTGAAAGACACAACTTAACATCTTCTCTCTGTTTTTAGGCACTCTGTGATAAAACCATCCAACTACCCATCACCTCCCATTTAGCTTATCAAGGTCTTCTCTTTTTAGATTCATCAGAATATGATTTAATATACCCTGAGACCTTCTTAATTTTGCTATTTTCATCTAAGTCTCTTGTTAGATGAGGACAAAACCTCTTCTCCCCAGAGAATCACCCATTTTGACATGCTCATAGTGTGGGTAGTGCAGGTAGCCTCTGTCTCCTCTAGAATTAACCATGAACTCCTCTAGAATTAACAATGAACTTTAGAATTAACAATGAAGGTCTTGACACATGACTTGAGAAAGCAGTCTTAGGCAGGTGATAATGGTAAGGTCTACAGTTTCCCAATCACAACTGAATTCATGAGCAACAGAAATTCAACTCCTCTGAACATTTGTTATCACTGTTTCACAGTCTCCTAAAATCACAACCATTGTATTTACTTATAGCATGTATGGTTTAAAAGCACAAGGATTATAGTTGCTCATAATTTTGAGGAATAGGCAGTTTGAGCTGGGCTAACATGGGAGATTCTGCCAGTCTTGCCTGATGGCACTCACATGACGACAACCATCTGATGTGACTGGAAACTATTTTTAGGTCTGCAGGTGGGATAGCTCCATGGGTCTCAACCTCTTATTCTTGCCATGACAGCGGTGCATTCCAGGAATGCCAAACGGAAGCTGAAAGTCCTTTGGAGGTTTAGGTTCAGATGTCACTTTTTCATATGGGACATCCTAAGTCATGCAGTTGATTCAGAACCAGCCTGCATGCCTTGATAAGGAGCAGAAACAAGATCACCTGGCAAAATCAGCATGCCAGCACTGTTGAGAGAAATTACTTTAGTTTATTTGCACATCTATCAAAGTTCACTGTTTTTTGTTTTTACAATTATTCATATTTTTCTTAGATGTAAAATATATTCCAAAATTATCTTTAAATATCATCCTATTATCTAAATCACACCTAGATGTGGATGTGCCTCACGTGCCTTTTGTCAAGCATACTTTCTTGAATGTACTTCCTCTTTATCCAGGACGCATAAGCTAAAGACTGTATCTCCAATAGAAAATGTTAACATAAGAGAAGAATAATCACAATAGGCTCTCTTGCTCAAAATAAAAGTAAATAAGGGGCACATAGCCATCAGGTGATCCACATAAGTTCTGAAATCTAATCAGGCACATGGTGCTGGGTCTTCCTTATTCCAGAGCCAGGAATATGTATCGATTCATCCTACTTTGGGGCACTATGAATAGAATCAATTTATTTTATTTTATTTTATTTTTTTAAGACTTTATTTATTTATTTTAGAAAGAAGAGAGAGATAGAAGGGGGGAAGAGCAGAAAGTATCAGCTCCCTGACCAGGCAAGCCCAGGGTTTCAAACCGGCGACCTCAGTGCTCCAGATCAATGCTTTATCTAGTGCACCACCACAGGTCAGTTGAGTAGAATCAATTTCCTAGTTTCCTCTCATTCACAGTTCTGGCTTCTGGGTCCTTGTTTTACTTTAAGAATTGTTTTTTCTCTCTAGTAATAATAATAAAGGTTTTGCACCTTAGTTTCTTCCTCATCCTGCTTTCTGTATGGGGAAATTTAGAGACAAAATGGTTTATTTCTTTAAAAAACTATCTAAGTGTTTTATTGTACATGCTATCACAGGACTCAGTAATTTGTGTTGAACCTGAAGGGGCAGTTCCTGTTCACTCACATGGCTGCAGTTGCCTTTGGCTCACCTGGGGCCTGGCTGTCATGGGAGACCTTGGCTGGGATGACTTGTCTCTGATTCACGTGGTTAATTCTCCCACAAGCAAGGTTGTTTTTCTTCCTTTAGCAGTACTGTGCTCCAAGAGCATAAAAGCTCAAGTAAGCTAGAGAGGATTTTGAAGCCTAGCCTCTGAAATGACACAGCATCTCATCCATTGCACTGTATTGGTCAAAGTAATCAGCCTGACCTGTAGTGGCGCAGTGGATAAAGCATCGACCTGGAAATGCTGAGGTCGCCGGTTCAAAACCCTGGGCTTGCCTGGTCAAGGCACATATGGCAGTTGATGCTTCTAGCTCCTTCCCCCTTCTCTCTCTCTCCTCTCTAAAAATAAATAAATAAAATTAAAAAAAAAAAGTAATCATAATGCAGCCCTGATAAAGGGTTGGGAAAATGGACTATACTATTTTTTTTATTTAGAAAATTAAATTTAACAGGGTGACATTGATCAATAAGAGGACATAAGTTTCAGGTAAACATTTCTATAGCATTTGAAGTGTTGATTAGGTGTATACCCATCACCCAAAGTCAAATCATTTTCTGTCACCTTATATTTGTGTCTTTTTACAGTCTTCCCCCAACCCCTCTCCCATATCCCCCTTCCTCATCTACCCCACCCCCTAGGAACCACTTTACTTTTATATATGTCCACGGGTCTCAGTTTTATATTCTACTTATTTGTGAAATCATACAGTTCTTAACATTTTTTATTTACTTGTTTCACTCAGTATAATGTTTTCAAGGTCTATCCATGTTGTCATAAATGGCACTATGTCATCATTTCTTATGGCTGAGTAGTATTCCATTGTGTAGATGTACCACATCTTCTTTATCCAATCCTTTATCAAGGAACACTTTGGTTGTTTTTATGTCTTGGCTACTGTGAATAATGCTGCAATGAACATAGGGGTGCATGTGTCTTTATGTACCACAGCAAAAGAAACTGGCAACAAAACAAAAAGCCAACAAAATTGGAGATGATATTTGCAAACAACACTTCTGATTAAGGGTTAATTAATATCCAAAATATAAAAAGAACTCACAAAGTTCAGTAAAACACAAGCAAACAATACAATTAAAAGATGGGGAGAGGACCTAAACAGACACTTCTTCTAAGAGGACATACAAATGGCCAAAAATTAAATGAAACGATGCTCATCTTCATTAGCTATTAGAGAAATGCAAATCAAAACTACAATGAGATACCATCTCACACAAGTTAGATTAGCTGTTATCAAAAAGAACATGTTGGAGAGGCTGTGGAAAAAGGGAATTATCAGTCACAGCTGGTGGGAATGCAAATTAGTACAACCATTATGTAAAAGAGTATGATGGTTCCTCAAAAAATAAGTATAGAATTACCATATGACCCAGCAATTCCCCTACTGGATATCTACCCCAAAATATGAAAATATTGGACTCTATTTTCTTTTTTTTTTTTGTATTTTTCTGAAGCTGGAAACGGGGAGAGACAGTCAGACAGACTCCCGCATGCGCCCGACTGGGATCCACCCTGCACGCCCACCAGGGGGGGACGCTCTGCCCACCAGGGGGCGATGCTCTGCAGCGAGCGACCAGAGCCACTCTAGCGCCTGGGGCAGAGGCCAAGGAGCCATCCCCAGCGCCCGGGCCATCTTTGTTCCAATGGAGCCTCGCTGCGGGAGGGGAAGAGAGAGACAGAGAGGAAGGAGAGGGGGAGGGGTGGAGAAGCAGATGGGCGCTTCTCCTGTGTGCCCTGGCCGGGAATCGAACCTGGGACTTCTGCACGTCAGGCCGACACTCTACCACTGAGCCAACTGGTCAGGGCCTGACTCTATTTTCTTAACAAAGAGGAACAGCAAAGTTGTGTAGCAAATGGGAAAGTCTACAGCAATGAGAGCATTATTTTGTTGCCATCTTTAAAATAAGCTGGCACTTTTTCTCAACTCATTATTTTAACTCTTCCTTGAAAAGCAAGCAAGCACAGACCAAACAAACAAAACCACTTATTTCTCTTCTTCCTCAATTACTTTCTCTGTAATGGATAAAGCACTGACTAATTTTCATTTCTTTCTCATCCCTTCTTCCATAACAATGGAAGAAGATTTGAGGGATCAAATCTTAAGATATGTATGTAACTTAAGATGGTACTTCTGTTATTTAACAGGAAAAAAATGGTAAAACAAAGTTGTGTGCTCACTCTCTTGCTTATATTCTTAACAATCATCACCTTAAGGTAGAATGTATACTACAAGTACTGCAGTATTTTTTTTTTTGACAGAAACAGAGAGAGAGTCACAGAGAGGGACAAGTAGTGACAGAAGACAGGAAGGGAGAAAGATGAGAAGCATCAATTCTTCATTGCAGCTCCTCAGTTGTTCAGTGATTACTTTCTCGTATGTGCTTTGACCAAGGGAGTACAGCACAACGAGAGACCCCTTGCTCAAGCCAGCGATGTTGGGTTTAAGCCAGAGACCTATGGGCTCAAGCCAGCCACCATGGGGTCATGTCTATGATCCCACACTCAAGCCAGTGACCCCTCGCTCAAGCTGGTGAGATTTCGCTCAAGCCAGATGAGCCGGTGCTCAAGCCAGCGACCTCAAGGTTTTAAACCTGGGTCCTCCGCATTCCAGTCCAATGCTCTATCCAATGTGCCACTGCCTGGTCAGGCAGTACTGCCATATTTTGATTTGTTTTATATCATACATCATTTTCTTAAGACATATTGTGTATGATTGTTTGTTAAATTTGATGTCAATATTAATATTATGTTGTACTACGTATTTTACTCATAAGAATTAGAGGAGGGCTCAAAATGGATCCATGAGGCAGAAACATTAATGACCAAACTATGTCAGAAGTACCAAAACTTTGTAAAACATCATAAAGATAAAAATAATAAATTCCTTTCAGGGCAAAAGGAAATGTGGATCTATATGTTCACTGACAAGTGATACATAAATATAATGGCTCCTCATAAACACGGGAACAAAAAAGATTGTGTACAAAAGCACCATTAAACATGAGAAAAACAAGTTTTATTGAATTCTTGATTCATTTGCACCTAATCTCCAATATGTAGTCTGTTATTAAACTTCATTAAATTGCATACTGATATCATTGATGCAGTAACCTGATTATTAAATTGCACTGCCTTTTGTAGTAAACCAATTATTTGTGTATTTTTTTATCACAAGTTCAACACATTATTTACAAAAACAAGCTGGTTGTTTTTCATTAAGTGTAAAAGAGAGAGAACAGAATCAGCCAAGCATCATTCAAATTAACACTTTTCTTATCAAGAACAAGTACAAGGCGCTGTTACTTAGGAACTTGTAAATCCAGCCACTAAGTTAACACAAATATTAACAAATATTATGCTCAGGGTGAAATCAGAAGGAGCTATTGACAAAAATCCTCTATTAAATGACACTGTTGGAAATGGCAAACTATCAAATCCTTACAACAAAGAGCACTCTCCAGATGTGTGGTAAGAGGTATTTTATTTTAAAGGTGAACAAAATCAATTTGTACCATAATCTGTAGATCATGAATCAGCATTTAGTTTAACTGAATAACATCTGAGGGAGAATATTTTGACAATTGTTTTCTATGTATCAATTTTATTTTGTTGCTTATTTATGAGTAGTGATATACATTAGAAAGAGGCTGAATTATATACTGATGGGGTGTCAGCTATATGCAAAGGCAATATTTGAAATATTTAATAAAATATTCAATAACTAGTATGATATGTGCAATGCCCTAGCAGAACTAAAGGAGATTATAATGTCTACATTAAAGGAGGTACCAGAGCATGCTAGCTAAATTTCAGCCACAGAAACACATACAATAAGGAAGAGAGCTACTATGAAATAAAGTGACTTTGTGGGAGTAGGGCAGCACTCTGTATCCAGGTACTCAATCTAAACTTAACTCAGGAAATATTTCAACACTCTTTCTTTTAATCTTATGTTTACACCACCTCCAATATAACTAAAGCATGTAATCTGTGGGCTGACAAGTGATTTTTTAACTTTCAGAATACGAACTTTATCTTGTGTTTCTGAAATCTTCAGCTGGTAGAACTATTCACGGGCAATCTTTTGCCTTCTTTTCCTATATTTCTCACCTGCTGGTCTTGAAATCAGTTCTGCTAGGCCCTGACCAGTGGTACAGTAGATAGAGCTTTACCCAGCATATGGACATCCAGAGTTCTATTCCCAGTCAGGACACACAGGAGAAGTGATCATCTGCTTCTCCCCCCCCCCCCCCACTTATCCTCCCACAGCCATGGCTGGATCGGTTCCAGAGTCGGCCACAGGCGCTGAAGATAGCTTTGTTGGAGTGTGACAGGTGCAGGTGCTAAAAATAACTCCATTGATTTGATCATCAGACCCGGACAGGGATTGCCAAGATCCCAGTCAGGGGAGCATGTGGGAGTCAGCCTCACTCTCTCCACTCCTTTCACCTAAAAAAAAAAAAAAGAAATGAAAATAAATCTGCTTTTCTCAAAATAATCACAGCAATTCTGCCTATAGCTGCACACTTCCATCTGGTCTTCAGACCTTCTAATAGTGTTTTTCTTCTGAAATTTCCACTCTGTATTCCTAAACACTCTTCCTTTTGCTTCTACTTGTCAATACAGAACATTTTCTTTCCTCCGATTAGCTGAATGGATGATATTCTTTCACGATACAACTCAATGTTTTTCTCTTGCAGCTTTTTTTTTATTACTTCTCACTTCTCTAAATTCTAATGTATAATTAAGTAGAACCACACAATATAAGAATTTATTACATATATATATATACATCTATATATAATATTCCTTCTGAATAGTTTCAGTTTCCTCCCCAATTAGAATGAACATACTGAGAAAGAATTATTATGAGTCTCATCTGTTAAGCACTGCTGGGTTATAATATTCTGAGATGTCTGCTATTAAGGTATTTAAAATCTAGTTAAAAAGTTACAATAGGAGCAAAACAATAAAATATAATTGAGTCCAAATTAGGTGGGACTAACTATAAAGTTTTGAGTTTGCAGAGAAGGTAAATGGAGACTGAAACAGACAGTGGAACATTCCTCAAGGTTAACATCAGACTTTACCCAGTTTTAAGGATTTGTGGGATTTGTATCAGTAGAAGGTCGAGGTGATTGCCTCAGGGGAGGAGATCACCTGGAATAAGAATTCAGTGACAAGAATAAGCTTGGAAAGTTTTGAAACAAAGAGTTTAGAGAATTTAGTCATAAAATTCTCAGTTTACCGTTACAGATACTTCATGTAATGGAATCATTCTCAAACAATAAGTGAATGGTCAGAATATATAAAGATATGATAATTAGCATTGAGTGAGCTGCCTTAATGAGAAAATATTTGGCTAAGGGAAATGGTAAAGTGGCATTATGGCAGTAGTTTCCAGGAACAATTATAGCTTTTACTACATAGACTTTGAATTGCTGGTGAATAATGTAATGAACGTGCTGATATGTATGGGAGTGTTCGTGATTGGACTCTATATTTTGACTTTTAGTGCAATGGTTCTTCTGACTCATCTTTATTATAAAATCATAAACTATTTAATACAAATAAAATGGTGAAGATTCTATGGCTCTGATAATTTTTAAAGAAGACATGGCTTTCAAAATCGGTGTCATGATTGTTAGATATACACTCATGTCCTTGGAAACACTGCTTATGTGACATCTTAGGACAAGTGATGCAGGCCACCAGCCATGAAAACTGAGTACATCCAGTACATGGCTGGAGAAAAAAAAAAAGATAAACAACAGTTAGAAATGTAGCAATATTTTCCACAAAACTCTATGTACCCAACGTCAAGGAAGCCCTACCCTACAGACTTAGCTAAGAACAAGGTCAGCTAATCGCACCTCTCCCGCCCTTGTAAACGTTGCTTGCTTGCTCAGCCTAGATAGCCACCCTATAAAAAGGAGCCATTTTAGAAGCTCGGGGCTGTAGTGCTCCCTTGTGTGGGTTGCCTGCAGTCCCTGTGCAGGTTTGCAATAAAACTTATAAAATTCACTTTGGGTTTGCTGTGGTCTGTCTCCTGGGATGTAACACTTATTTCTTTTTCTTCTTTTTTTAATGTTTATTGTATTGATTTTAGAAAGGAAAATGAAACAGGAATACTATATCTACCTGTATGAGCCCTGGCCGGGGATCCAACTGGCAACCTCTGTGCTTCAGGCTGATGCTCTAACCCAGGGGTAGTCAACGTTTTTATACCTACTGCCCACTTTTGTATCTCTGTTAGTAGTAAAATTTTCTAACCACCCACTGGTTCCACAGTAATGGTGATTTATAAAATAGGGAAGTAACTTTACTTTATAAAATTTATAAAGTAGAGTTACAGCAAGTTAAAGCATATAATAATAATTACTTACCAAGTACTTTATGTCGGATTTTCAATAAGTTCGGCAGAATAAATCTTTATTAAACAACTTACTATAGTTAAATCTATCTTTTTATTTATAATTTGGTTGCTCCACTACCACCCACCATGAAAGCTGGAACACCTACCACTGGACGGTAGGGAACAGGTTGACTACCACTGCTCTAACCCAGTGGTCCCTAACCTTTTTTGGGCCATGGACTGGTTTAATGTCAGAAAATATTTTCACGGACAGGCCTTTAGGGTGGGACGGATAAATGTATCACATAACCGAGACAAGCATCAAGAGTGAGTCTTAGACGAATGTAACAGAGGGAATCTGGTCATTTTTTAAAAATAAAACATCATTCAGACTTAAATATAAATAAAACAAAAATAATGTAAGTTATTTATTCTTTCTCTGTGGACCAGTACCAAATGGCCCATGGACCGGTACCGGTTCATGGCCCGGGGGTTGGGGACCACTGCTCTAACCAACAGAGCTACATAGCCAGAGTGACATGCTTATTTCTTTACCATGAACCAGGAACTTGCTCCTTTAAAAAAGGTACTTGAAAGTCATGCCGAATATAATTTTTGTTCCAATTCCATTTTAAATAAGCAGAACAATGAAGAAAATTATTTATTTAAGTTTGTAAATAGAAACATGTTTCTTTATAAAATATTTTGTTTCTGATTTTTATTTTAAAACAAGACATTGTTTTAATATTGTGTTTATAAATTTGAGATTTGCACTAGAAATCTTCCTGTGAACACTAAAAATATATATAAATAACACTGAAGTAGTTGCTCACAAAGGCCCCAGGGATTAACTAGAAGTCTATAGGCTTTTTTATTTTTTTAATTTAAGTATAGTTAAAATATACTATATTATTTTCAGGTACATGACATAGTGATTTCCCATTTATGTACCTTACAAAGTGACCACCACAATAAGTCAAGTAACAATGTGTCAACTTACAAAGTTATTACAAATTATGGCTATATTCACAAGGCTATACATTACATCCCGTGTCTTGATGATTTCATAACTGGGAATCTGTTTTGCCATTCTCCCTCTGTCCCCACCTTCTTTTCGGCTACTATCAGTTTGTTCTGTGCATTGCTGGCTTCTGGTGAATAGAGGTCAAGGATGCTAGTACACATCATGCAATGCATAAGACTTCCCCAATAAGAATTATCCAGCCCCAAATGTGAAAAATGCTGGGGTTAAAACCCTTTCATCTTAAACTAAAGATATGTTTACACTTCTAATGAACTAAAGAATAGACAGATGAAACTTTTTACTAAGACATTATTGAAGTGTTGTAAATCATACCTTCATGACAAAAAGGTATAATACCAAGTTAAAGTGCAGTGTTTGTAGGGCTGAATAAGATATTTTACAATAATAATGATATTTTTGTGCACTTAAAACACTTTGAAACAAAAATCTAAAAACACTTTCCAAATGTTAATGTATTCTATGAGTGACCTGGTAAGTAGTGTGTCTCTGTGTACCATTTCACTAATGAAGGGACACACATAGCAAGGTCGGAGGTGACTAAGGTGCAGTAACAGAGTGAATTTATAACAGCCCAAACCAGACTTTAAGGATCTAATTTCCTATTGTGATCAAATATTATTACCTCTCAGAAATTTTAAATGCAATTGGTCATGATTAAATTTATCTCTGCACATAAAAACTATCTTTTTTATGAATATAAATATTCAACAAGGCAGTAGGTTTCTAGGTTATGTTACATTCATTTATGTTACATCTATGAATTTGATTTTTTGTGTAAGAAAACTGAGCTTATTTAAATCCACAGATTCAAATTAAAAAGAATTTTCAAGTAAGTGGTTTTTAGGAAATGTAAGTTTAATTAATTCCTAATTCACTCAAAATACTGAATATCCTTCTACATGTATAATTGTATAAAAAAGAATACCTGCTATTTTATTTGGATGTGCAATAGCATAACGAATCTCTTCACATAATGTATGAAATTCTTATTAATTATAGACTCTGAGAAGATATAATATATCATAAATGTAGTGAGGCACTGTAAATTAATTAGTATATAGGAATATATTTCTAGACTTTTTTAATCTTTAGAGAGATTTGAGACAATTTACCTCAACAAATAATTATTGACTACCTATTAAATGTCAAAGGTTGTGAACACTATACATCATATATAAAATAAATCTGTGACTTTTTAAAGAAAATAATTTATCTTATTGATCTCTTCACCTATTTACTTAGACAATTTCTTATATTGATACATTATTGTAAAGATAAGTATAAGTATGATCCCAAGAAATGTTAGCATGGAATGAATAGAAAAAATTTAATGAGAATAAAAAAATAGAAATAATAAAGAAATGATAAGTAAAAATGATTGTATATTGTCATCTCTACTTTCCTTTGAATTCAGTGTCTTATTTAGTGCACACACTATTTTCTTGCTTGTTAAAATTATTTATAAATTTGTATTTACTATTTTTAGTACTTAAGAATTGGTAAACTTCCTTTTAATGTTATATTTTTAGCTTTTTGCAACATTATTACCATTTGGGTATTATTAGAACTTGTATAAAGAGGCTAAACCTTAGGGAAGTTTTGATTTGCTCTGGGACACAAAAATAGTATATATCAAGCTAAGATTTTAACATAATTTCTCATTGCAAGTCTCAGACTCTTTTCATTGCAGACTACACATATCTTTTCTGCAATGTATATCCTGATTAAAAGTAGGTCAGTGTACCTAATTGTATGTAGTAAATGTAACAGGAAGCAGCTTCAGAACAAACAAACAAACAAACAGCATGGTCAGAAAATAATGCAATGACATTTTTCTAATGTATTTACTCTCAACAAAGAATTTAGTTTTTGTCCTCACATGTTTCCGCCTGAACTATTTAACTATAGTTCCCTGAAAGTAATATATTTGTTAAATTTATTTAATAATTTTGAGACCCTGATATGTGACAGGTGTATTGCTGGGCAAAAATATTTTTTAAAGAATAGTTTCTTATCATAGGGTCTTATAGATTAAGCATAATAAACATACATGTGTTCTAAAAAATAAAACTGCTATGATAGACATGTTGGTATAAAACTGACTATAAAAAGAACATTTTTTAAAAAATCAGATAAATAGAAACAAAAAAAAAATTAGCAAAGAGGACAACATTCACAATATAGTCTTAGATCAGTGATAGTCAACCTGGTCCCTACCGCCCACTAGTGGGCGTTCCAGCTTTCATGGTGGGCAGTAGCAGAGCAACCAAAGTATAAATAAAAAGATAGGTTTAACTATAGTAACTTGCTTTATAAAGATTTATTCTGCCAAACTTAGCAAAAATCCGATATAAAGTACTTGGTAAGTAGTTATTATTATATGCTTTAACTTGCTGTAACTCTGCTTTATAAATTTTATAAAGTAAAGTTACTTCCCTACTTTATAAATTACCATTACTGTGGAACTGGTGGGCGGTTAGAAAATTTTACCACTAACAGAGATACAAAAGTGGGCGGTAGATATAAAAAGGTTGACTACCCCTGTCTTAGATGATAGCTGTGCACATGGAAGGAAGGGTATTCCAGAGGAAACAGCTTGCCCAAGAACCAGACAAGGTATCAGCCAAGTACATCAGTGGGAGAAAAAGGTTATTCACACGAGGCAGGATGACAGGGCCAGAGCTGTGGCGTGAGAATAGTAAAAATGGCGAGGGAAGAACATACAGAAGCTAATCCACAGGTAGGTTATATAGATCTCAACTAAAAGAAGAAACGTAGTCTTCTAAGATGAAAATCACATGTGTATTGCTTTCCAACATGGTGAATTTCAACAACATGAAGGTAGCTAGAAAGGAAGAAGAACATTTGAAACAATCTTTTGCAGTTTAAACAAGAGTTAATGAAAGACTAAATTCTGGAGAGGGCAAGAACCAGAGAACATAATAAATGTACAACTGGAAAGAACAATACGACGATTAATTGAAGATAACTAAAACCAAATGTAAATTGAGAATGATATATATCCTCTGACATAAGTAAAATTAACTGAAAATATGTAAAACAAATAATAAAGGATTTACTGCCTGTTTCTTATATCAACTGTATCAACTGCTGATTCCTTTTCCTTAGGGAGCATATGACTAAGTGAACAATTGCTGTAGTCACACCTCACACTCTTTTTTGGCGTCATTCAGGTCCTACTCATCCCATTGCTGGCTCACATGGGTGGTGGGATGTGGTGCTTTGGTGTGAGCCACAGGATCCCAGTCTTGACTGCTCAGATCCCTCTAAGTTTGTTCCTAAGAAAATCATCTTCCTCATTTAAGCTTAACAAATACCTTTAGCAAACCTCATTTTAAAAAGTATTATTATTAAATTTACTGGAATGACATCAGTAAATAAGATTATATAGGTTACAAGTGTACAATTTTTTGAAACATCTGTATATTACATTGTGTGCCCACTACCCAAAGTCAAATCTTCTTTCTTCATGATATATTTAACCCCCTTTACTCATCATTATCTCCCTAATCCCTTTCCCTCTGGCAAGCATCATACTCTTTTTTTTTTTTTTTTTTTTTTTTGTATTTTTCTGAAGTTGGAAACGGGGAGGCAGTCAGACAGACTCCCGCATGCGCCCAACCAGGATCCACCCAGCATGCCCACCAGGGGGCAATGCTCTGCCCATCTGGGGTGTTGCTCTGCTGCAACCAGAGCCATTTTAGCACCTGAGGCAGAGGCCTCAGCGCCCGGGCCAACTTTGCTCCAATGGAACCTCGGCTGCGGGAGGGGAAGAGAGAGACAGAGAGGAAGGACAGGGGGAAGGGTGGAAAAGCAGATGGGCTCTTCTCCTGTGTGCCCTGGCCGGGAATTGTTTGTTTTCCTTTTTATTTTATTTGTTGCTTTCAGTTTTATATCCCACATATGAGTAAAAGCACATTTGTTTTTTACTTTTTTTCTGTCTTATTTTGCTTTATCATGATATTCTCAAAATACATCCTGGTTATTGTAAATGATCGTATTTTATCTTACAGCTAAGTAATATTCCACTGTATATATGTACTACTTCAGTTCTGACAAAAGGTTAATATCCAAAGTATATAAAGAACACATACAATTCAACTCCAAACAAACAAAAAATTCAATTAAGAAATGGGTAGAAGACCTGAATGGACACTTATGCCAAGAAGATATAGGCCTGACCTGTGGTGGCGCAGTGGATAAAGCGTCAACCTGGAAATGCTGAGGTCGCCGGTTTGAAACCCTGGGCTTGCCTGGTGAAGGCACATATGGGAATTGATGCTTCCAGCTCCTCCCTACCTTCTCTCTGTCTCTCTCTCCTCTCTCTCTCCCTCTCTGTCTCTTTCTCTCCCTTTCTCTCGCCTCTCTAAAATGAATAAATAAAAAAATAATTTAAAAAAATCTTAAAAAAAATAAGATATACAAATGACCAGCAAATCACTTTTTAAGAGGGCATTGAATTGAATGTACGTCTTGGTGGAAAGAAAAGACTGATCATGACAAATAACCACCATTTTTCAGAGTAGTGACATTTATATACTGAATTAGTCTTGGAATAAAACTTTATTGCATCAGACCTTGATGTGTCATTAGCAATTACCTTGTCCAAACCCTCATTTAGTAAAGAAAAAAATTGAAGTCCCAAGAGATTTTAATAAATGTGTGGTGATTCAATTAATTAACCAAAAAATAAGATGGAAGTTTTATTTTTGTTTCTTTTTGTTATTGTTTTGTTATTACCTAAAGTATTATGCTATTCCCCTTTATTGACTAAGGGAATTCAAGAAGCACTCAAGCAGGGTTTTAGGAAAATCACACAAAGAAAATTTGAAGTTGGAATCAGAAAAAAAACACAACTCCTAAGGCTTATATGATGTACTAAAAAATAAATAAGATTTATGTTCTATATTATAAATTTGAATTGCTCATTTAGAGGTCTCTAAGCTCCCTCTTGTATATGATTTTAATATGGCTTTTATATGCCTGTGCTAGAGTAGCTTTTATTCTGTTTCATGTAACTGACCTGATAGGACACACATAGGTGTTAGTATATAATTTCTTACAGCTGTGGCAAAGCCCCTGTTAACAGAGGTTAGTATTTCACCATACTCATTAAAAATATTATTGGGCAAACCCATTATGGCATGCAGAGCCCACTCACAGAACACATTTTTAAAATGAATAAAGAGTAACACAATTATTTATAAAAATAAATATGTAATACCTTCTAAAGCTAGGTATCAATAAATATATTACATAGAAGATGTGATTAATGAAATATAAAAATTTTCATATTAATTTGGTTCAGGCATATGAACCAAAGATTCACACGTGTGTGCGTGCATGTTGCAAAAAGGAAGTTATATATGTTAAGCTTCTAGATTTGTAATAGTATTCTAAATATAACACTATGGTTAAAAATACAATCATACTTTAATATTTAGACAGTGTTGCATTTGTGAATTTCAAAACAGTAATATTGGTTTGCAACTTGCATCTTGATTTCCTGGTGTTGGTGATTTCATGCAGATAGAAAGTAGAGAGGAGAGAAAAGTCAACCAAAACACAAGATTTCAACTGGCTCTGAGAGGAATTGAGCTGGTTTTTAAAGTTCAGGTATGGTTTCAAAGTTATGTTTATACACTTTGGCTTCCTCATTTTCTAAATTCTTGCATTACTCTGAGCTGTTTATAATCCTTGAAATTCAATAAAAACTGTGTGAAAGTTTAGTTTACATATTTGTCTCCAAACCCTTCCAGCTACACATTTCTGCTTTTCAAATGGGCAATTGCAATGTAAATGAATGTGGTCTTGTAAGCATAATTGTGCAGATTGTAGCTACTGTTATCTATCTGAAAAAAAAATGTTTAGCAATGCAGCTTCTTATGATGTGGATAATTTTTTCCCTTGTTTTGTGAAATATATCCTTCAGGTTAGGTTAGATTCTGTCAAGTTTAGCTATTCAGTCAGGCAATGATTCAGTCACGAGAGAGGTTGGTTAGAGTGCTGAAACAACTCTGAAGATTTTTGTTTGTTTCTTTGGTTTGGTTTTTAAAAAGGCTCAGTTACCACTAACACCCTATTGTTTTATGAGTCAGCCAGAGGCTCTATGTATTGTAGTCACTCAGAATCTGAGGCAAATTAAGCAGATGGTCAGCAGGTCACAGAAAAGAAGTATTTTATTGTCTATTAAACACTACAGACCTATGCTTTAACCGCAGCTCATTGGCCAGAATTAGTCACAAGCTTCCCCAATGGGACCAGAAAGCAGAGTCCCAATATGTGCCCAGCAAGCTGACTCACAAATATTTAGCCAATGACACTCATATAATCTCAGTCTTTAATGTACACTGTGCTATCAGATTCATTTTAGCTAGTCATCACTCATGAGAAGTATAAAATAATAAATATGAAAATCAACGTAAAAGTGGAAACATTAAAAGTAAAGTAGCAATACCGGCCCTGGCCGGTTAGCTCAGCGGTAGAGCGTCGGCCTGGCGTGCGGGGGACCAGGGTTTGATTCCCGGCCAGGGCACACAGGAGAAGCGCCCATTTGCTTCTCTACCCCCCCCCCTCCTTTCTCTCTGTCTCTCTCTTCCCCTCCCACAGCCAAGGCTCCATTGGAGCATGGATGGCCTGGGCGCTGGGGATGGCTCCTTGGCCTCTGCCCCAGGCGCTAGAGTGGCTCTGGTCGTGGCAGAGTGATGCCCCAGAGGGGCAGAGCATCGCCCCCTGGTGGGCAGAGCGTCACCCCTGGTGGGCGTGCCGGGTGGATCCCGGTCGGGTGCATGCGGGAGTCTGTCTGACTGTCTCTCCCCTTTTCCAGCTTCAGAAAAATACAAAAAAAAAAAAAAAAAAAAAAAGGTAGCAATACCTATTTTAGTATCAGATGCACAGATAGGTATCAGAGAATCACAAAGGCAAGTGCTAAGTGGTTCTTGATCTATTAATTGATTTAATTCTGCAGCAGCCCTATTAGTTTTGTGTTCTTTCTCATACTGCTCTTTCAGAAGAAGAAACTAAGCCCAGAAAGGTTAAGAGACTTAACCAAAGTCACAAAGTGAATAAGCAGCAGAGCTGAAATGCAAACCCAACCATTTTGTCTCCAGGGCCTCATGTTCTTAAACGTTAATCTTTATTGCTTCAAACTGTAAGCATTGATCAAGTGTCTTTTATGGTTTGGTTTTGTTGTTAATTAAGAGCACACCCTTAAGAATCACAATTCGTTGGTTGTAATCTTTGCTTCCATCTCCCCTAACCCTCCTTGTTCTCTAACCTTGTGCAAGTTATATTATGTCACCCTCACTATCTTCATCTGTTGAATGTAGGTGTCAATGACAGCACCTATCTCAGAGGTTTGTTAGGAGAATTGTAAGGCTGGTGGTTGTGGCCATGCAGATTCGCATTGAATTTGGGCAGACAGTAAAGGAACTGTCAAGCCACTGTCAAGCCAGTAAAGAGTGAGCCATACCAATTTGTTGGAGGCTCGCAAAGGCAGGCAAGCCAAAAGAAGGAAGGAAAAAAACAAAACAAAGGAAAACCTGTGTTTTGCAGTTAAGGGCAAGAGACCAGGAAACAAACCATGCCTCTCAGTGGCAAAAGCTGGGGCAGGAGGAGCCCTATTTCCTCTCATCCCCTCTGAGGGGAAGCACTTATAACCTCACAGTAGTGCTATAGCATGCTCAAGCACTAATTGCACAAAGTGCTTGCAGCCAGTAAACCAGTGAGCCAGCCTAACACAGCTGTTATCCCTACAAGAATGTAATGACTAGAGCTAGTGCTCGACTTAAGGACCACGACTGGTTCCGACAGACCAGCCGTAACACGATTTGGTCGTAAGTTGAGTAGGCTATATGTACAATACTGTGAAATGATGTTATAAAAATCTTTAAGTCATATTTTATCATAATTTTTTTCATTATTGTTATACATTATAATTTTCTTTGTTCATTTAATGCCATTTGCATCATCTCTCCACCATTTTGTTTCTTATTTTTACATTTGTCAGGTTTAAGTAAAACACTGCATTACCATTACAACTGGTTTAATATTTGCGAAGACAATTTCCTCTTGGTAGACATCTTGGGAGGGGTTTGATGAAAAATATCCAAGACACAAAACACAAATTGCTGTACCAAGTCTGGGATAACAGTTGAAATAGTGCTCGCGGAGATGGTAGTGCTGCAGGGAGCTGGTCCTCACTGTTGTACCCCCAGCTGGGCAACACTTGCGCTGCTAGAGGGGGAGCAGTTGTGGCTAGTGATTGTGGTCCTAAAGTTGAATGGTCATAAGTTGCATATGTCGTAAGTCGATCAATATTTGTATATGTAAAATACTGACTTTGCTGGCACATAGTAAGTGCTTGTTTGGTAATACTGTAATGATTACACCAGAAAACAGAAACTTTTACTAATGTTGCAAAAACCTGTTGAAATTTGTCTTACTACTTCAGGCTTAAGAAAGATAAACTTAGGCTCTTTGACATTAAGCAATTTGGCTGGTATCTCAGAGCTGTTGAGTGTCATGTCAAAATTCTAATCCAGACCCCTTTGGTGGCTAAATCAGCTAAATGCATCCTCTTTACTCTCTTCAGTATCCCAGAAAACTATCAGCTACCATACACTGAGGAATGCCTTAAAGAACTAAAAATTTTAGAGCATTTTAACTTTCCAACTTGATCACTTAACAAAGTCATATTTGCTGGGTTTCTCTACTTTAAATCTACTATTCTCTGTTTTCTCTCTCTCTCTCTCTCTCTCTCTCTCTCTCTCTCTCTCTTTTAGTTAGTACATATTTTGGGAAAGATATTTTGGACAGTATGCAAATATCATGGCTCTCAATAAGAAATTGAGAAACGAAGTTTTCAAATCAGATTTTTTTATTTTAGCATCTATTCTTTCCATTCTTCATACTTTTCTACCTTTTCTTCCCCTATATGTAACCCTTTTAGTATCTATCCTTCCAGTATTTATTTTTTAGATATATGTGTATTTTCTTAAACACTTCTCATTTTTTAATGAAAGGTTACATATTACAGATATTTTTGACATTTTGCTTTATTTAACCTAAAAGCATATTTTGAAACTCACAGCAGCATTGTGTTAACATCTGCCTCATTCTCTTTTACAGATGCATAGTATTTTATTGTGTAGCTGTACAAATACTTACTCAAATACTCTCTGTATTTCTAGTAAGGTTGCTTCCAATATATTGAAAATACAAACAATATTATAATGAGTTGAAGTGTGCATGTATGTTTTTGGATGTATATTCTCAAGTTAGAGTCTTAGAATTGAGATTCATGAGTTAAAACACAAGTGCATTTGTAGTTAAGTATTATCAAATTTTCTTCCAAAAATGTTATTCAGTGCTCATGCCCATAGCAATTATTGAAACTGCTTCTTCCCTACAGTATCTGCAAAGAAGTGTATTGTCATGTTTCCCTATTTCTGCTACTCTATTATGTGAGAAAAAGCACCTCAATGTTGTATTAATTTGCATTTCTTTAGTTATGAGTTTTAACATTTTTCCCACAGATATGAGGGTTATTTTTTACTAGTCTTAGTAAATTGTGTTTTCATATTTTTGCCCATTTTCTATTATATTTTTGGTATTTAGTTTCTCACTTATTAAAAATTAGCATTACACTCTGGCTGGTTGGTTTAGTAGTAGATTATCAACCTGGCATGTGGATGTCCCAGGTTCGATTCCCAGTCAGGACACACAGGAGAAGTGACCATATGCCTCTCCATCCGCCCCCACCCTTTCTCTCTCTTTCTCTCTCTCTCCCCCTCTCTCTCTCTCTCACTCTCTTTCTCTCTCTCTTCCCTTCCTGCAGCCATGGCTCAATTGATTCAAGTGCATTAGCCTTGGACACTGAGGATGGCTCCATGGAGCCTTTGCCTCAGGCATTAAAAATAGCTTCGTTGCAAGCATGGCCCAAGGTCAGCAGAACATCAACCCTAGACAGGGGTTGCTGGGTGGATCCCTGTCAGGGCATATGTGGGAATCTGTCTCTCTATCTCCCCTCCTCTCATTTGGAAAAAGAAAAAAAAAAAGATTAGCATCACTAAAATATAAAATTAGTTGGCCAGTTTCTAGTCATTCTCAGATGTAAACTTAAGGCTTTGTGTTAATCATGGCACCAGGATATAAAAGAAATAAATGCCTATGTAAAATACAACATGATACATTTATAGTAAAAGTCTGATTATCAGATATACAGTTTTACCTTACCTTATATGGTACTTGTTACTAGCAATCATTCATAAACTGACTTTTTAGCAGTAATTTTTAATAAACATTTTATGTTAGAATAGGTTTGGATTACAGAAAAAATGCCAAGGGTGTAGACAGATTTCCCATGTATACTTTAAGCAGTCTCTGTTATTATTAACATCTTTCATTAGTATGGTACATTTGTTGAAATTAATTACCCAACATTCTCTGTTATGTTTAACCAACATTTATACTTTGTTCAGATTGCCTTAGTTTTTACCTAATGCAATTTTTCTGTCCCAGGACTTCCAGCAGAATATCCCATTATATTTAGTATTTGCATTATTCACTAACTCCATTCCTAATCTATCTGGGTCTTTATATACAAAATAGTTTGCTATGGATTTCTTGTAGACAACAGACAGCTGCTGTTGATTTTCTGTTGTTTTTTTCTGTATTTGTTTAAGCATAAGTTTATATTAATATCTACCATGTTTGCACTGTTTTTCTATATGTTTCACTTATTTGCTTTATTTTTTTTCTTCCTTTCTTCCTATGTCTTCCTCAGATTTTAATAATATATTATGGTGTTTTTTTTTCTTTTTTGAACATATAATTTATGTCTTTAAAAATATTTTGTGTTCATCCCTGAGATTTATACATATTTATAAGTAATTAAGGTCTACTTTCAAATAGCATTATGCTACTTTATGGGTAATGCAGATATAACACAGTTCCATCCCTTATAGCATTTCTGATATTCATTACATTTATCCATGTGCTATAAACTTCTGATACCTCGTTATTATCACTGTTGGACAGATAAGTTATTGTATGCTCACTCTTATTATTAAAGATGGCCACTGCTTTCACATGGTGATGCTCTCACGTGATACAGCTAATTTTCTTTCATGCTTGGAAAGAGGCTTGGCTATGCTAATGTGTGTTGGAGGAGGGCTTTCCTGCTGAAAAGTTTTAAAAGGAGGAGCTAGAAGGCCATTTTGGGGAACCACATTGTTCCAGGGGAGAGAGGGGCCATGTGGAGGAGAGGAGGCAGACAAAATGGAGGCACACAGAGGTGGGAGCCTTTGATTCTAGAAATAAAACCTGGAAAGAATGGGTTTTGGTGCCGGTGTGTTTGTTTTTTACTTGTTGGCTGGTATGAGTCTAGAATAAAGGAAAATGGCTCACCAGTTTTTGGCTCTGAAGTTTCTTTATGATTGATCTGAATTAAATGTAAACCTACACAGGCCAGGAAGCTGTGATGATGGCCATGGCTACTGGCTTTACAATCACTTTTACTATTATGTTGTTTATAAGATCAATTAGGAACAAGAAAAACAAAAGATTTTGTTTTGCCTACATTTAGCCTCTCAAAGTAATAGCAACCAATTAGAAACAAGTATCTTTAGTGTTCAGGTCATGCTTTCTAATGTCATTCTCCAATAAAAGATGCCTGAACTCCTTGGTAAAATGGCAAATTCTAGAACTGAGCAGGAAATATACAAGATGAACCTAAAGGATCTTACAGTTTCAAAAAGTAAAAAAGAAAATTAAAATAAATCTTGCAAGTGTGAGGTATGTCAAAGCAACACAGAAACTAACACAGAAGAAAAAAACTCTAGTGAAAAAAATGGTAGAACAGCCTGACCAGGTGGTGGTGCAGTGGGTAGAGCAATGGACTGGGATGCGGAAGGACCCAGGTTCGAGACCCTGAGGTTGCCAGCTTGAGCGAGGGCTCATCTGGTTTGACCAAAATGCTCACCAGCTTGGACCCAAGGTCTCTGGCTCGAGCAAGGGGTCACTCGGTCTGCTGAAGGCCCGCGGTCAAGGCACATATGAGAAAGCAATCAATGAACAACTAAGGTGTAGCAACAAAAAAAAAAAGAAAAGAAAAAATGGTAGAACATTTTGAGTAACAACATATAAAGTAATATTTGATTATAACCCAATGTATGCAATACATATTCAAAAGTACACACTGATATAAATAAATAATTGGAGGTCCAAATAAATGGGGGGAAAAAGACACATCACCTATGCAGAAGATTCTAAGTAATGTGTGATTACTTCACCTTCAAGTCCATGAAGCATAACACCTCCTTCCTAAAGTGTGGACTGCACACAGTGACTTCCTTGCAGAGAATATAGTATCTTGAGAGCAGAAAACAATGTTTTTTTTTCTTCTTTTGTAAGTTCTTCTTGCTGAACTAATAAAAAAATTAACATGAGACAGATTAACAGGAGAAAATAACCAAATTTATTACATTTGTACACATGGGAGATCCATAAGATTGTGAGACCTGAAGACACATTAATAGTTGAAGTTGCTATGGCATTATGAACTAAAGAGAGGGGACAAGGTTCTAGGGTTTCAAAGGGAAAGCAGGCGATTCACTAGTAGATGAGTAAGAGCAAACATGTGGTAAAAAAATTCTTGCCTGGCCACCCAGAAACAGTGGAACACAGAAGGAGATTCAACTGAGAGGCTGGCTCGATTTCTCCCTGTCTGCTCATATATGCTAAGGTGAATATGCTAAGGTGGCTAGCTAAAGTGAATAACTCTCTTCCTTTAAGTAGGGTTTTCTATCTAAATACCTTTAGGCAGGTAAAGAGGGAGGGTCAAAGTTTCTTTCTGAGTCTTTTGTTTCTTAAAAATAAACATAAACCTAAAAGGTATTTTGAGGTATAAACCCTGTTCACTTTCAGTATGAAAAGAGGAACAAAAAGTAACTTGATAATGGAGAAATCTGGCCAGCCAGGTTATCAGATCAGCACCTCGAGGGGTAAGTAAGGATGATAGTAGACACCCTTGATATGACATGATGAGAATGGCACTTCCCCACTACTGTCTTCATCTCTAAAACACATAGCCCCATTTTATTCATAAAGAACACATTGAAGAAATCCTACAAACTACCTGACCGAAATTCCTCAAAACTATGAAGGTCACTAAAACAAAGATATTCTGAAAAATTCTTAGAGCCAAAACACACCAAAAAACCCCCATGACTAACAAATATAATGTGGTTTCCTGGAATAGAAAATGGACATATGTAACAAGTAAGGTATGGATGTTAGTCAATAAAAATGTAGCAATATCGATTCATTATTTACAACAAATGTATCACATTATGTAAGTAGTTAATAGGAGGAACTGGATGAAGGTTACCTTTCGATTGTGTTTTATAGTCACAGGTTTTCTAAAAACTTAAAACTTTTACTATTTTTTTAAAGTTTCTTGAAAAACAAAACAAAAATTTAGCAGAATAGCTAACTATCCTTGATTAAGTCTATAATGCAAACTTCCAAACCACTAACATCAAAACCTCCTTGGGCCTGACCTGTGGTGGCGCAGTGGATAAAGCGTCGACCTGGAAATGCTGAGGTCGCCAGTTCGAAACCCTGGGCTTGCCTGGTCAAGGCACATATGGGAGTTGATGCTTCCAGCTCCTCCCCCCCTTCTCTCTCTCTGTTTCTCTCTCTCCTTCTCTCTCTCCTCTCTAAAAATGAATAAATAAAAAATTAAAAAAAAAAAAAACCTCCTTGGTCTAAGCCAAAGATGTCTCCTGATGGGAATCATGCAGAACCTTCTGAACTGATGTATCATGTGGGCCTTTGTAATGCCTCTTTAGCGTCAAAAGGTTGGTGAATTTGACATGAACCTGAGGCTGGAGAGGCGCTTTCCACTGCACCCTAAATTTACAGTTAGAAAATCTATCTCTGAAGAGAGCAGGCTCAAGAGACAAGATCCCCAGTGGCCAGGAGACTAAGAGAGCTCATTATCCAGGGGAGATCCTGCAATGGAGGAAATATAATGTGTGTAGATGGGAACAAGGAGCAAGTGGAAGTTAGAAATAGAGAGCACTGTCCTTACCTAAACACAGGAAACGAGAGCGGTAGCTTGGTGTTGATATCACCACACTGGCCAAGGAGATACACTGGACAACAGGCTGCCCACTCAAGTTAACTTGGCAGCTTGTGTAACGAAAGGTGGAGATTGTAAAACCAGTTATCAAGCTCCAAGTAATGGTGGCTCAACAAAGGCTAATGTCAGAAGGAGATTAGAGTGTGAGGGCACTGGAAGTGGTCTTCTGTGGCTGGAGGCCACAGAATATGCAGGAGATGGTGGTGAGAGAGTTTCAGCAAGTTCCCAGTTTTTGCTGTTAGAGTGGTGGTCAACAAGCAGCTCTCCACCTTCAGTGTAACCTGGGGAACAAAGGACACATTTTGCCAACATCATCCCCTTTTATACATAGAGCAGCCAAGTCCTAGAGATGTAAACTCATCTCAAATCACAAATCAAGTTAGAAAATAATTCTTGCCTGGTTATCTTTCACTTTCTATAACATACTAATACTATTCAAATAAAAACATGAGTTATGGTATTTTGTCTATAAAGTAAGTGACCCTAGTTAACTTCAATTCTTAAGTTTTATTTTAAACTGAAATGTAAATGTTTATAATATATCTTTTGGAAAAGTATTAGAACAAAGCAAGATAAAGGAAAATATAAGAAGAAGATGATTCAGGCCATCTGGATTAGACTTTAAATGGCTGGATTTGTAATACAAGTAGAGCTTTCATAGAATTTGAAGAAGAACAGGGTTATGGGGAAAACATATAAAAAAACCAAAATTATATATTTACTTCTTCCCCCCCCCCCCCAGCAGCAATTTTAGCCTCATTGACATTCTCTGATTTATTATTACCCGAATAAATCACTAAGAAGAAGCAGAAGTACAACTGAAAAAGGCATGTTGACTACAATGAAAATAAGGGCAATATATTGGGGACAAAGAAGCTCAAAAGAGACTAAAGACTATAAGAGAGTGAAATTGCAGGAAATAGAAAGAATATGGGGTTGCACTTTTGCCATGAATGGAATATAAAGTTAAGGCAAAAGGAGAGCCACGTTATAAGAACTTGTCCTGTCCGTAGAACAGTACTTGTAAAATAAAAATAGAGATGTAGGAACTACAGCAGCCTGAGATCTTATTGTCACAAAGCTGAGAATATGAAAGAAAGAAAGAGATCAAATAGCTCCACCTTCTCTGGGAGCTCCCAACACGAGCTTGTGCCATTAGGAAGTTACTCTTTGTTATCCTGTTATAATTATCTATGCTCATCTGGTCTACTTTCCCTTCTTCCTTCACAATTTATTACCTGGAATACTTTCTAATTTTTTTATTAATATTTCTGCCACAATTTTGGGTAATTTTAAAATTCTCTAGCCATCCTTCCAATATCTGCCCTTTTAGTAAGTTACTGTTGTCTCCACTGCATTGGTCTTTGGACTTGCTTGAGTCCAGAACATCATCGTTCCTTGCCTGTGTTAGTGAAATAGCATCCTTTTACCTTCCCCTGATTTCACTTTTTGTTCTCAATAGTCAATTTTCAACAATGTACCAGAGTTATTCTTTCAAAATATAAAGGCTTCCACGCTTCCGCTCATAGCCTCCTGGTGGCCTCCCTGCTCGTTTAGCTTAAAAGCAAAAGCCGTTCCAATGACCTTCCATAGCCTTCTAACCCCATCTCCTTGCCCTCTCTCCCAGAGTACAGTTTTCTATCCATTGTCTTTTTATGATGTTCTGCGAACACACTAAGTCTGTTCCCACTCAGGGTATGTGCACTGGCTTATTGCTCTACAGAAATAAACTTTCTAAAGATGGCTTTTCCCTCATCACTTTGTATTCTTTGCTCATTTTCCACCTTATCACCTCAATAGCACATCACAAAAGCCAGCACTTAATCTTCATTCCCCCTCTTTTATTTTTATGACACTTATACATTCTGATCTATCATAGTTTTACTCATGTGTTTATTATTTGTCACCCACCAGGAGATTTTAAATTATATAAAAGTAGAGATGGGCTTATTTTATAGGCACACATATAATATCTAAAACACATAGACAGATATGACATATAGACAGAACTTAGATGTTTTTTAAAAGTGTATCACTCTTTCTATTGAATTAATTTATCAATAATCCATAATTAGCACTTTTAAAAATCTGCTATTATTTGTAAAAAGCAAATCAAAACAAAAACACATATATGTTTAAGCCAAACTAAATAGAAATATTAGCTCTACCACTTAATGATTTTGGAAAGTTGCTTACAATCGGTGAACCCCTACCTGGGAAACAAGTCACATTACACCTTATTTATGAGATTATTATAGTAAACTAGATAATGTATGAAAACTTTATCATAAGCACACACCGAAATTTAGTGATTTAGAAATTATTTCTAATTTATCACCTAAGGTATAATGGTGTCCAGTGTGGAGGAATCATGACTGATGTTTAAATATGGGAAAGGTGATATTGTATTACATAAACACTTTAATTGATACCATGTTCTTAGAATGAGGAGAGTAAGTTAGAATGAGAGTCAGATTAAAAGCAAGCAAAAGAACAGAGAGAAAGAAAGAGAAATAACAATTTAAAGTGTTTGGCTGATTCTGTGAAACATTTCCCTGATGCATCTATGCCCTAGGGTTAGCCTGAGATGGGAGGTATGACTCTGTGAGTCCTTCGTCATGCTCAATTACTGCCTACTCCTCACAGGTGACCAGCTGGCAGGGCCAAATTGGATTCAACTTTTTAAGATAGGTTTTTGGAGCTATGTGAGCCATAAATGCAAGCCATTGCTAAATCAGATGCTTAACCAGAGGAGCAGGAATCTGCCCACCCTGGGAGGAAAATACTATGACAAAATTGTTTTCAGAGATGGTTGTAGAGTTCCAAAGTTGTGCCTTCCCAAGGGACTATTAATATTAATTCTAAATATGGTCATTGTATAAATCATAAACATAATATATGTTTATGTAACTCTACTGTAAGAAAAATACTTCAGTCTATCAGATGAAAAGGAACCTCCTGTTGAATCATGCAGAAACAACTAAAAAGTGATATTGACATTGTCTCCTCAAGAGATTTATATTTACTGTTTCCATATTTTGGTGTCTCTGTGAATCAAATTTATAGCTGGTGAGACCATTTATGTAATTCTGTCAATCAATATATATATCTAATACATAGAGAGTAATTTTATTCTGTTCTTGGTGAAAATAAATAAGAAGGTGAAACACTTCTCATTTCTTAATATCCTGAGATGTCTTAGATGACATTAAACTGTTTAGATGTAAAGTAGAACAGACTTGATCCCTCTTGCCTCATCTGACAGTAAGGTCAGGAGAATGGCCAGAGGGAGAGAAAGCAATGTCTGTAGAGCCCCCACAGTGCCCTCCTCAGCTTCTAGAACAGGTACAGCCACAGGCAATGTGAAAAGTAATTCTTTCCTTTGAGCAGTATTTGAGCAGGCTTGCTCATAAGCCAGGCCATTGTAAGCTTTATATGAAAGGGTGGACACAAGAGAAGATGTGGTAATCTGGACACAATGATTATGACAAGGTGTCTTTCCTAACTTAAAACAGAGGATTCTCATGTTGCAACCACTTCAGTGTGTCTTATTTCTCACACCTACTTATTCCTTGACCTACAGAATATATTTCAAATCAAATACAATTGACACAAGATAAAAAAGGCCATAAAAAGGCCAAACTGCTAGGTCAAGTGTTATTAGATCATACAAAGGTGTTGTTTTGCAAATCATGCATTTAGACATGTATTTTAATACGGTAAATTTTCTGGATAATATTTATTATTGTGTGATAAGACAACATATTTAAAATGTCGTGTTTTTTTTTCTGGGTTGGAGTTAGCTATAGAATTTCCTGGCTCTTCTTCTGGTAGTTGGGACATGCCAAGATCCAACCCACATTAACACAGAGATTCTCCACTGAGAAGGCGTAGCAGTCTCACGGTGATTAAAGAAATAACGTGATGATATTTTTCTTTTTCTGCCTGGCTTATATATGTGAACTGAGGAATGGAATTAAACCTGAAGGGAAGGGAGGAGGGAGCTGTTGGGAAGGGGGTAAGGGAGATGTTGAGGGGAATATGGGGGAGGGGTGATGCTTTTGGGGAGATACTAGAATCTATGTAAACACAATATATAAAAAATTAAAATTAAAAAAAGGTAACGTGATGATACCATCCTCTTTCAGTCTCTCATAAAACTAATTGTTCTCACAGAAATGATGCAAGCAAAGAGAAAAAAAATTAAACATTAGACATATTTTATTGAACTGCACTAGTATTATCTTTTAAATTTGATATATATATAAAAATGATATTGCATTTATCTTTTTATTTATTCCCTGATTAAAAGGGTATTCATATTAGAAATATTTATTATGATCAAAAGGTCATTTTTGCTAATTGATGTAAATACTATAATAGCTTAAAAAACTTTTTTGTGCTAATAGAATAATAAAATCACTGTCTGAAAGGTGCATTTTACATCTGATTTTATATTTCAATAGATTCCTGAACCCTAGGGCTAGTTTCATAGTGAGAATCTATGAAACTAGCCCTAGGGTTCAGACCTCAGTATATTGCTATAATTATGTCTTTCTGATGATTTCAATTATGAGATTATTTGAGTTGACTTTGAGATGATCCTTTCCTTCTACTAAATTCAGCTCTTGAAGAACTTTATTCTATGAAACTTGAACACATTTTTTATTTTATCCACGTTGAAAGTCTTCTTTTCTTCTTCTTCTTCTTAAGTACATGTATAAAAAAATGAGGGAATTGAGGGAGAAAATGATATAATTAGCTTTAGGAAGACCAACTCTTCTGGCTAATCAAAAGACTTCCAAATATGAAGAAGACAGTTTTCATTACTGTTCAAGACACTAACAAGCTCAATATCATTAAAAAAAAGGTGAGACATTGAAGTTAGTTGAACTTGTTTCATTATTATTTACTGTTGATAACTTTATACAACATACAATTCAAAAGCACATGTAAGAGCAGACATAGAAATGACTACATTGCGAATCAGCACCCACATGAATGAATAAACCTGGTGTCTTGGTTGTTTGTTATTGATCTGTAATATGATGAGAAGCAAAAAAGAATTATGATGAAAATATTTTATGGCATGAAAGTTCTGATGAAAATATTTTATAGCATAAAAGATCTGCTGCCAAAAATGTTTTCTTTCTTTTTTTATTTTATTTTAGTGAGAGGAGGGGAGGCAGAGAGACAGAGTCCTGCATGTGCCCTCAATCAGATGCACCCAGCAAGTCCACCAAGGGGCGATGCTCTGCCCATCTGGGGCATTGCTCCGTTGCAACCAGAGCAATTTTTTAGTGCCTTAGGTGGAGGCCATGGAGCCATCCTCAGTGCTCTGGGCCAACTCCCTCAAGCCAATTAGCCATGGCTGTGAAAGGAGAAGAGAAAGAAAGAGTATGAAGGGGAAAGGGTAGAGAAGCAGATGGACACTCTGCTGTGTGCCCTCAACAGGAATCAAACCCAGGACATTCACATGCTGGGCTGACGCTCTACCACTAAGCCAACTGGCCAGGGCCCAAAAATGTTTTTAAGAGAACACAAATCTTAGGCATTGGGCAGCTAGCTCAGTGGTAGAGCCTTGGCCTGGCATGTGGATGTCCAGGATTAGATTCCCGGTCAGGACACACAGGAGAAGCGCCCATCTGCTTCTCCACCCTTCCCCCTTTCCTTTCTCTCTATTTATCTCTTCCTCTCCAACAGGCAAGGTTCCACTAAGTTGGCTCAGGTGCTGAAGATAACTCTATGGCCTTCGACTCAGGTGCTAGAATGGCTCCGGTTGTACCAGAGCAATGCCCCAGATGGGCAGAATACAAATCTTAGACTATTTTCACATGGAAACTAGTGAAGCCCATTAACAAAAAACTGTAATAAAATTACTAGTCAATGAAATATTTCTTTTGTCTATATTTTTCTATTTGTAATCTAAACATTAAACATATTATAGAAATTTAAGATAAATTTAGATCATGATGTTAATATGCTTTATTACACAATATAATATTATTTTTATCTTTTCTACTTATTCTTTTTATTGATTATAATTTATTGTGTTTACATAGATTCTAGTGTCACCTCAAATGCATCCACCTCCCCCATATTCCCCTCAACATCTCTATTGCCCCCTTCCCTACAGCACCCTTCCCCTTTCCTTCAGGATTATCCTGTCCAGTCATCCCCTTTCCCTCTGTCCTCTTTTCCTCTGGTCCCTTTGATCCCTCCTCTGTCTCAATTCTGTTCCTCAGTTCACATTGTTCGTTGGATTCCTCAAATGAGTGAGGTCATATGATATTTTTCTTTCTCTTCCTGGCTTACTTCACTTATCATAATAGTTTCCAGGTCCATCCATGTTGTTGCAAAAAGTAAGATTTTCTTCTTTTTCATAACCCCATAGTATTTCATTGTATGTATATATAAGTACCATTGCTTTTTAATCCACTTATCCACTGACGGACATTTGGGCTGTTTCTAGATCTTGGTTGTTGTAAACAATGCTGCCATAAACATGGGGGTTTATTATAATATTGGCGTATACTTTTTTTCTTTGTGTTGTCTTTGCCTGGTTTTGGAATCAGAATTATGCTCACCTCATAAAAGGGGCTTGGAATCTTCCCTCCTCTTGAATATTTTGAAATAGCATGAGAAGGATAGCAGTTTGTTCTTCTTTGAATATTTGGTAGAATTCCCCTGTGAAGCCATCAGGCCCAGGACTTTTGTTTGTTGGGAAATTTTTTGATAACTGTTTTGATCTCATTTGTTGTAATTGGTCTGTTTAGGTTTTCTGATTCTTCCAGATTGATTTTTGAAAGATTATATGTTTCAAGGAATTTGTCCATTTCACCTAGGTTGTCTAGTTTTTTGGCATGCAGTCCTTCATAGTATTTTCTACAATCCTTTGTATAAATATTTTTGTTGTGTCAGTTGTTATTTCTCCACTCTCATTTCTAATTTTATTTATTTGAGTCCTCTCTCTTTTTTTCTTGGTGAGTCTGGTTAAAGGTTCATCGATCTTGTTTACCTTTTCAGAACCAGCTCTTGGTTTCGTTGATCCTCTGTATTTTTTTTTTTTTGCCTCTATGTCATTTATTTCCACTCTAATCTTTATTATTTCCTTCCTTCTACTACCTCTGGGCTTTACTTGCTGTTCTTTTTCTAGTTATTTTAGATGCAGGGTTAAGTTGTTATACGAACTTTTTCTAGCTTCTTGAGGTATGTTGGTAATGCTATGAACTTCCCTCTCAGGATTGCTTTTGCTGTTGTCTCATAAATTTTGAGTAGTTATATGTTCATTTTTATTTGTTTCAAGGAAATTTTTTATTTCTTCTTTATCACATTGTTAGCCTATTCATTATTTAATAACATGTTATTTAGTTTCCAAGTGTTTGAGTATTTTTCAGTTTTTCTGTTGTAGTTGATTTCTAGTTTCATGCCATTGTGTTCAGAAAAGATGCTTGATGTGATTTCAATCTTCTTAAATTGGTTGAGACCTCTTTTGTGCCTTAACATGTGGTCTATTCCAGTGAATGTACCATGAGCACTTGAAAAGAATGTATATTCTGCTGCTTTAGGGTGAAAGGTTCTGAATATATCTGTTAAATCCAGTTTATCTAGTGTGTGCTTTAAGTCTGCTGTTTCCTTGTTAACTTTCTTTCTTGAGGATCTATCTAGTGATGTTAGTGGGGTATTGTAATACCCTACCATTATAATATTGCTGTTGATCTTGCCCTTTATGTCCATCAAAGCCTGCTTTATATATTTAAGTGCTGCTATATTAGGTGCATAGATGTTTATAATTGTTATATCTTCCTGTTGGATTGGTCCCTTTATCATTACATAGTAACCTTCTTTTTTTTTTTTTTTTTTTTTTTTTTTTTGCATTTTTCTGAAGCTGGAAACAGGGAGAGACAGTCAGACAGACTCCTGCATGCGCCCGACCGGGATCCACCTGGCACGCCCACCAGGGGGCGACACTCTGCCCACCAGGGGGCAATGCTCTGCCCATCCTGGGCGTCACCATGTTGCGACCAGAGCCACTCCAGCGCCTGAGGCAGAGGCCACAGAGCCATCCCCAGTGCCCGGGCCATCCTTGCTCCAATGGAGCCTTGGCTGCAGGAGGGGAAGAGAGAGACAGAGAGGAAGGTGCGGCGGAGGGGTGGAGAAGCAAATGGGCGCTTCTCCTGTGTGCCCTGGCCGGGAATCGAACCCGGGTCCTCCTCACGCTAGGCCAACGCTCTACCGCTGGGCCAACCGGCCAGGGCCACGTAGTAACCTTCTTTATTCCTTACTACAACCTTTGTTTTAAAGTATATTTTGTCAGATATAAATACTGCCACCTCAGCTTTTTTTTAAATTTCCGTTTGCATAAAATATTTTTTTCCAACCTTTTACTTTAAGTCCATGTGTATCTTGTGTTTTGAAGTGTGTCTCTTGTAGACAGCATTTGTTTGGGTTCTGTTTTCTTATCCACAAAGCTTCCTTATGTCTTTTGATTGGATCACTTAATCCATTTACGTTTAAGGTTATTATTGATATGTAGTTGTTTATTGCCATTTTATTCATTAAATCTACATTCCTCTTTTACTATATTTCCCCCCCCCTTTGTTCTGTTTACAACAGGCCCCTTAACATTTCTTGCAGAATTGATTTGGTTGTAATGAATTCCTTGAGTTGTTTTGTTTGTTCATTTGTTTTTGTCTGGGAAGCTTTTTATTTCTCCTTCAATTTTAAACAATAGCCTTGCTGGATAAAGTAGTCTTGGTGATAGGTTCTAGTTCTGTATTACTTTGAATATTTCTTGCCATTCCCTTCTTGTCTCAAGTGTTTCTGTTGAGAAGTTGGATGTTATCCTTATGGGGGCTCCTTTTAAGGTGATTGACTATTTTTTTCTTGCACCTTTTAGAATTTTTTCTTTATCTCTTGCTTTGGTGTTTTAATTATGATTGTCTTGGTGTAGGTTTCTTTAGGATTTTCTTTAATGGAATTCTCTGTGCTTCTTGAACTTGTGTGACTTTTTCCTGCATCAATTGAGGGACATTTTCAGCTATGATTTCTTCAAACAGGCTCTCTATCCCTTGTTCTTTTTCTTCTTCTTCAGGAACCCCTATGATGCAAATGTTGTTTCTCTTTATGTTGTCACAGAGCTCTCTTAGAGTTTTTTCAGATATTTTGAGCCTCTTTACTTTTTGCTGCTGCGTTCCTGTGCTTTCATTTATCTTGTCTTCTAAATCGCTGATTCAATCCTCTGCCTCATCCAGCCTGCTCTTAATTCCTTCTAGTGTATTCTTGATTTTTGATATTGTATTTCTGACTGGTTCTTCTTTATTATTTCAATGTCTTTTCTGATGCTTGTTATCTCTTTATTTAGGTGCTCATTGTGTCCATCCATTGTTGCTCTAAGATCTTTGAGCATTCTAATAATCATTATTTTAAACTCTGCATCTGGTAGTTTGGTTATTTCCATCTCACTCTGTTATTTTTCCTGGGATTTCTCTTGTTAATTCATTTGGATTGCATTTCTCTGTCTTCCTATTTTGTCTGTGTATACACTTATTCGTGTGTGTTGTTTGTTAAGCTACCTAAGTCTAGGGTTGGTATTGTCTGCCTCCAATTTTCAGTTGTGTTATTTCTAAGTGTTTTTGGGTTGGCATCAACTGTTGTTTGTAATCTGCTGTGGGCTAATCATCTATTATCACTGTTCTTTTTGCTGTTTGTGTCATCATTTTCTATGTCTTAGCTTGGTCAGATGTGAGGAGCCCTTCCTTAAGCTTCCACTCTAACAAGAGTTGTTAGGTCCTGAACTGGTGCTTTCCATATCTGGTTGCTGAATGTGCCTGCCTTGGACTTCCCTGTCAGGGGCCTGGTGCAGATCAGTGGGCAGTCAGTGCCTGTGACCGATTCTTATCAACTTTTTTGGAGCTACAGGTGATCCAGATCTTGTGGTTGCCTCTACTGGGCCAAGGTGCCTTTGTAAATATCAGCTGCACTCTTAGGCTTGCTTTTGTTTACTCTTGGCCTGGTGAAAGTTCCTTTAAAAGTTCAAGTTCCCCTGAGATCCACTCTGTTGCCTCTTATTGCTAGCTACTTGTTGGAGTCAGTACTGTAATTCAGTTACTAGGTACGGTATTGGATGTGGCCTGCCCCTTAGCCTCAGATGTCATTCTATCCAGACTTTTTATTTATTTTATTTTATTGTATTATATATATTTAGTTTTTTTTTCTTCTTTCTCAGCACTCAGTATGGTGTAGTCACAGTGGTACAGTGGGTGTGGCCCCTGTGCCCCTGTTGTTTGGTCTGTCCACTGGCCCACCACTGCTGTTGTTGCCTGGGGCTTTGGGCTCAGGTGCTACCTGCACCAGCCTGCCTCCAAGGTTGCCGTGGACTCCGCTGCCCCCGTAGGGGCTTGCAAGGCCCTCTTGGACTGCTTCCAAGGCTGTTCCAGGTCATCACTGTGGGCAAGTTTGTGCATGGGTTTGGGTCCTTCAGCGTCAACAATGGCTTCCGTCTCTGCGGGTGGGCCTGCGCAAGTCTGCTTGGACTGCTTCCGCTTCTGGGGCTGTCTTGGCCTCCGCTGCTGCTGAGGGCAGTTCTACATCTCCATAGGGCTTGCGCATTGGCTCAGACTTCCTCAGCAGCCACTGTGGCTCCCACCTCTGCAGCCAGACCCGCACATGCATGCTTAGACCACCTGGAGGTTGCCTTGCTTCTGCTGCCGCTGAAGGCGCACCCATGCTACAGGTGAGTTTACACGCAGGCTGGACCTCCACAGCGGCTGCTGCAGCTTCTGCCCTTGCTGGTGAGCTCACTCATACCCGCACAGACCCCCCTCCACTGTCGCTTGGGCCTCCGCTCCTGCCAAGGGTGTCCTACGCTGCAGGGAGTACTATGTGTGAGCCTAGACCTCTGCAGCCGCTGCTGCGGTTTCCACCTCTGCGGGCCATCCCGCATGTGCTCCCTCGAACTACCCTGGCCTCCACAGCCATGCCTTGCAGCCTCTGACCCTCACGCCCTGGCGTGCACTCAGGAGCGCGGAGTGTGGTATAGCTTAAATCTCTGCAAACACTATTTGTGTTCCTAACATGCTGCCTGCCCTTAAGCACCTCTTTGTTCTAACTGGGTCAGGAGAGCCTCCAGTAGATCGGATAATTTCTTCCCTTTGCTGGTGATGCTTTCCCAGGAAAAAATGTTTACTTTAAATTTGGGGAGTGATTCAGCCCAGGAGTTAGCATGTCAATCCCTTGAAGTGTCTCCCCGTGTGGTCCCGAGACCACTCTCTCCTCTGGCAACTGCAGTCCTCCTAGTGCTCCCCACTCCTGGAGCTCTGGGAAAGTGGCTGTGAACGAGGTTCTCTATGCAGTCTCTTTAATATGGTGCCTGGTTCCCAGAGTTCTGCCTCCTTTTCTCAAACAGTATCTAGGCTCTTTTCTCAGGCAAATATACTCTGTAAGCCCCTTCCAGATTCCATGGCTCTCGGCTGGGATTCTGGTTTTGGGGCTGAGGATCCACAATTCACTGGGCAACCCTCTCTATCGGAAGAGTCCCTCTTGGTTGCCACTGGCTCCCAGGAGCGGGGCAGCTTTTTCTGCATCTCTGTCTTTCCTACCAGTCTCAGTGTGGCTTCTTTGGTGGTCCTTGGCTGTATAAACTTCTTAGTTTAGTCCAAAATTGGTCTTTCAAGATGAGTGTTCTCAGAATTAAGTTGTAATCCACCTTGGTTCTGTGAAGTGAAAGTTGGATCATCTGCCTACTCTGTGGCCATCTTTTCTCTCCCACAATATGATATTATTAAATTAGAACTTTTTTTTGTTGTTCCTAGGTTTATTCAACTTAATGCATATTCAACTGTCCAATTAGTAATAACTTCTCTAGGCTTGGAGAGTTCTATAGTTGTTGATAATACATTTCCTCTTGTTAGCATAAGTTTTAAAGCTCCCTAGGTATTTATATGAAAATTCATTTATCTTGGCCCCAACAGTGCCTTTCAAATAAAAGCACTAAATTTCGCATCAGTGACATTCCCAAAGATCACATAGTAACCCATGTGAGATCACAACTAAAAACAAACCACTGTGTAGCTTACATTTCAAAGACATTTCCTTTGTATTCTTAGCATGGATAATGAACCTAGTCTTCTGTGAAAAATATGAGATGATCTGTTCCCACTGTGTTATGTTTTTATAGTGCTCAGTTCAGCAATATAATATTTCCCCCCAAAAAGGTTACTAGTAATAACCTTTTTGGTTGAAGCAATCAGAGTAATACCTTAATATTTAAAACTATAGAATAAATTTAGTTTAATTATATTTATTAATTGTAAAATTTAATTCAAATTATTAATTTAAAAAATTAACCATAACATCTGGATTTTCAGAAAGCTATAAGAAAACACATTTATTTTCACAAGTGTTAGTACACAATTTCTTCTCAATACACGTTTCTTCCATCACCAGTGTCCCCACTATTCTCATCATTAACATCATTATTATGGTGATAGTGAAGATGATCATCACTATCAACATCAGTGGTTAATCACAAACTGCATTCTGCTCCGCTTGACCTGATAATAATTTTAAAATTTAAGTGTTTTTATTTTATCATGCTTGCTACCCCCCCAAAAAAAACAACACATTGTATTTAGGATTTGAATAAAAGCTTCACTTCTCTAAAGCATTTCACACAAATATATTCCTTAGTTAATACTGCATTCTTATTGGTTCTTTACCTTTTCCTTATCAAAATGGACACTGAACTTCAAATGGTGATCTTATTTTTTAGTTTGACATTAAAAAATATGGTAGTTTTCTATAAAAGGTCTATAGTAATAATCTTTATTATGTTGCCATTAGAAATATCTACAGTATATTAGGATATTTTAAAATCCTTAACATTTCATTTTAGCTCTCTTTATGATCCATAGTGGCATGCTTATTTTTTATTTAGTCTTCCTTAGTCTTGCTTTTATTGTTTAATTTTTTCACATAAAAAATGACCGTGCTCCCATTAATTTGAAAGTTTGTTCTAGCCTTAACAATAACATTCAGAATTCAAACAAAAATTCTCAATCATATCATTATTACTTATCATCTCTGCTCAAAAGTAACTAAATCTAAAACTGGTTTCCCCTCCCACATATTCTGGGTACACTCATTAACCTGGGAACAATGGATGCCTCGATAGATAGATCAATAGCTAGACTCCCAAGGTTTAGTTTAAACATGGTCTCTATTCCCAGAACTCTATGTACTTAACCTGCTGTGAAAATATGTTTACCCCACCTTAATCTCCATTTAGCGCCTCACACAATATGACAGTTTCAGAAGATGATGTTGGGATGGGAATGTCCAAGGGGAATATCACATTTAGGCAGATTGCACAGCTCACTTCCCTTTGTCATTTTAAATTACAGTGTCAAACACTTCCTGCTGTATAACACTCAAATTTGTGTCAGAAACAGTAAAAGGTGAAACCTTTCCTTGCACTATAGTTCATTTTGTTCTATGTGTCAGAAAGAATTTTAGAGAGAATGATTACCACCTTTATTTCTACCAGTGCAAGTGGCATTAAACAAAAATGACAAGCCTTGCAAGGTGTGCACATATCTCATTATGCTATTAAACATTAGCCGGTTGGAGTTTCTAAAGTTTAGTGACAGTTCAGGGCATTCATCTTCTGGTGCTCTGCTAGTCTGACAATCCACACTGGGAGCAACACCCTTGAGTAAGATTTTATTTATGAGAACTGAAGCTTAATGGCCTATTAGCTCAAATTATTTGCTGAGTGGTCACTTTTTTTGTTGTTGGGGAAACATTAACACTTCTTTTGTCATTACTGAGTAACTTGACTTGACATAGTCACTTCCAGCTGCTTCTTCACTTCTCCAGCAGACCTTCCTGGCCACAGTCATTTTCAAGCGTTTTGCCACTTACCTCTGATCTGCAAGGCTTCTGAATCCTCTCTGAAGTCCCAAACCTTGCCCTTTTGTTCAACAGTGTCTGCTAACCTTTATACTTACTTCCAACTATCTCACACCTAGTTCTCTATATAAACTTCCGATGAACTTTATCTTCAAATATGATCAGCTATCTGGGAATTACTTCGAAATAATCTGAGAGTGGGAAGTGGGTAAAGAAATAATAGTTGACATAATCCCATAATTATTGAAGTTTGTCGAAAGCTAAATAGGATCTGTTATACTGGATTTTTTTTTCTTCATTTGACTATACATATATATTTAATAGTTGAAAATATCATCAAGTTTGATATTAATTTTAGTTATGGCATACATGTGAGCATTTATAAAAATATCAAAGTATTATTACTGTTATCTATTTCAGATTTTATTTATTTGTTTGTTTGTTTATTTTACCATTAGCTACAGGTCTTTAAAAACAGTAAAATCAGTTAACTTTATAAATCAGGATGGTTTACTTAAAATCCCAGCTTTATGATTTACCCAGTTTTGAGCTTTACACAAGTGATTTTATTTTTCATTATCTCATTTCCTTCCTATGAAGAAATTGGGGTAAGTAATACCTGCTTTTAAAGTGATTAGATAACTTCATTTCTGTTACAAAAGTAGACTTACCCTGTCACATTGCAGGTTCTCAACAAAGGTTTGTCAACACTACTTCTTCCCCCAAGATGAATTGTTTTGCAATTTATAGATCTCTTCTATCTAAAGGAAACAGTTGTGAACTTTTACCTGTATTTTATTAATAAAAATACAAATATGTTACAATAGACTTTAATGTACTACCAGGTGTTGCTTTTTTCCTGTTTTTTCTTTGTTATTTAGGAATAAGGTAACTTAAAATAGTCTTTATTTACTGCAAAAGTAAAACTGTATAAATTACTTCATAACTGAATAGAGTAACGTTTTACAATCTTTTGGTAGCATTCCATGAGTGCAGTTACTAAGAGCTGTTCTGACTCAGTTTGATCTTTTCCCATACTACACTTTCAGATTTTACTCAACAGCTACAGACAAGAGCTTTCTCATGCGTCATCCTAAATGCATCCATCAGCCTGAGCCATCACCTCCTCCACCCTTCTGTTCTTCCATGTTAGTGTTCCTGGGTCAGAGAGCAACCTGACAGGACACATGGCTACCGGTCACATGGCTCCAATGAGCATGACAGGGTCTAAACTGAGGGTCCTGTTTCTCACAAAGCATTTTCATCTAAAAGGGGCCTGATGGTGCTGTGCTTTGTTTGGAATAGGAAGAACAGTTTTCTGCTAAAATCTCTGTATCTCAATGTCACCTGATTACAGCACTTTAATACACACATAAATCTGATCTTCTAAAATAGCACTGTTTTCTCTCAGAGTTCTACAGCTAATCTGAAATAATCAGTTTTTTTTTTCAGACATTGGGTCTGATCATCTCTCTATTAGGGTTCAAAATCAACCTCAGTTGGATTTAGATAATATGCCAGTCAGCTCTATTTTTGCATAATTTCATTTTCTCTCATTTTGAGAACTCATCACAAAACTTCTCTTCAGTCAATAATGAAAATGTGTAATGCTTATTTATGCTTCATATACATGGCTGCCTCATGTAGCAACTGCCCATTAATTCTGATATTTATTTATAATTTGCAGAAACATTCCAGTAAAACTCCTAAAGCTAAGCAAGCTGAAGATCTTGGATAATTTAAGGGTATATTGCAATTAAGCTCGGAAGAGCATATCTGTTGGAATTTACAGTTGCAAAGTTCCATTTTTTAACTGTGTTATTTTCAATACTTTCAGTTTATTCAGAATTATAAAACTATTTCTTCTTATGACTCTCCCTCATTTCTGAAAAGTAAGGATACCTCTAAGTCTAGATTTCTTCAAAAGCAATAAAGATTTCAAACTTTACTTTTTTTGGATTAATTTTAATATCTATTATTTTACTAATAACAGCTAATGGAATAATGATTTTAATTCAATAGATATACTATTTCAACAGATGTGATTCTAATGAATAATCCACAGAATGAACGAATGTGAGAAAGATGAGTGGAAGAAAATTATGAATAAAAAATTTGGCATAAGATAGATATTATCCACTTTTATGTTTTTTTAAAATAAATATTAACAAATTATTGTGAGTGTCTTTCTCTTTTCAAAATGTTGGTGGGCTGAGTATGGAAAATGACTGCCGGAGAAAACAGGTAAAACCTCCGATGCATCTGTACTGCATTAAAGCCAAAGGAAGGACACACTGTTGCTTGTTGCCAGAATGTCTTAGCAGCTGTGTTAAAAACTTTCACAGTCAGTAGAATAAACTTGGGCAACCATTAAATGAGTTTGCCTGCTTTTAAAATTTTTCAAAGCCTAGCTATTGCTTCATGATGGAGAAGTAGGGAATTAATGCCAATGGTGTTTCTTTCAACCATTTTCCATCAAAGATGATGTGAAACAGATCTGTGCTTTATATTTCCTTATGTAGTTCTGCCAAAGCAAGGCAGCTGCACTATAAGCCAGTTTTTTTCTTCTAAAGATATTGGTAGATATGCTGGCAATGGAGTACATGGGAAGACCATGATGTTTGGAATCAGAACAAATCAGCTGTGTGAGCAGGCCACTAAACTTACTTCAGCCTCAGTAGTTGTGGTCACTGAAGAAGAGAATATAAGTTGAAGAGCTAAAGTATGATTGGAAGGCAACATGGAATGAAGAAAATAGTATTAGATTTAGAATCAGATAAACTCAGATTGGTGTGCTTTCTCTACCTCTCATCCATCTCCAGCACGGACTGCATCACCTAATTATATGAGATTGATAAAGTACTAAAGTTTCTGAGCAATCTGGTTTTCATCTTTAAAGTGAGAATAATATCTACTGCCTTACATTGCAAAAATGAAAACAGGGGCACGAAAAAACACCTAGTAATGTGACAGGCATCTAGTATAGTTTCTATATACATTTTTTTTTACCTTAATGGGAGAGATGTTCATCTTTCTGTGTAATTATTTGCTATTGCTGCTATAAGAAATTGCCACAAATTTAGTGACTTAAATAAATAAATTTACTGTCTCATGCTTTTGGAGATTAGAATTCTGAAATTAATCTTACTGGATTAAAATAAAAGTTTCAGCAAGATTGAATTCTTTCTAGTGGCTCTGGAAGAAAATTTGTTTCTTTGCCTTTTCTAGCTTTTACGGCTTCTCATATTTCCTTATGGCCCCATTCTCCCATCTTAAAAGCCAGAGTCATTGAGGCAAGACATTTTCACACTGCTATCTCTTCGACACTTTTTCTGCCTCCATTTTTTACTATTTAGAAAGACCCTTGTGATTACATTGGTCCCACTTGGAAAATCCAGGATAATTTCCCCAGCTCAAGGTCAACTGATTAACAAACATAATTCCATCTATAACTCCAAATTTTTTTTCTCATGTAACCTGATATATTAAAATGTCTGGTGATTAGCACTTGTATATATTTTGGGGCTCTATATATGCTTTATGTTTACTGGGAAAAAGCAGAAGCCTTCATGTTAAAGATGTCCTTGAATTTCCTTGTACAGCATCATTTTCAGAGGAAGAAAAAAAGGACAGGTCAATTTGAAGAAACAGTATCATGAGGGCATGGATACATAAAGGGTACAATGATACACTCTGGGAGTGGTTGAAGTTTAATATGAAACATCAGAGTGCATAATACCTGGTTACATGGAAAAATATATTGTTAGCAGATTGAGAATGGACACTTAGATATGATAAAATTTTTCACATAGGGAAATGGATACTAAAGTGTGAGTTAGAGAAAAAAAGACAAGTCTTGGCAGCAATGTTAGAAATGAATGGGAGTTGGAAGCACTTAGAAGAGATTTACACATTCAGAGTTTATTATAATAGACCAAGAAAGAGCAGAATTGGAGCGGAAGAATTGGAAAAGTACATGTATATACTACAGAGATGAAATGAATATAATCTGTAAATTTTTAGTGGGAGTAAAAAATTGAGGAGAAGACAGAACCCAAGACACAAATACTATTTTTAGTTGTGAGATCCTATGAAATGTATGCCATAATTCAAAATAGAAGAGGAGGAACACATTTGTAAAAGATAGTAAAGAAAGTTTTAAAAAATAACGTGTGTAGACTTAAAAAAAAAACAGATCCAGGTGAATATGATAATACAATTACTATAACATACAGGTATAATTTTAAATATTTTATTTAACGATTTGGTATTGTATTCTTTCACTCAAATTTAAGCAATACTTCATAATGCCACTAGTGGTATCTAATACCCATCTCTGCCCAGCCATTTCTATCTTTAAATTTTTAAATTTTCTTTTTGTTACCCAGATTATTAAAACCAAACTTTAACCGGATATAAATGTTCCTTCTCAATTTTCTTTCAGAAGCATAGGATCGATTTCAATGAAACCAAGAAGTTGATTTTTGTATAAAGAAATAGAAGGGGTTATGAAAGAAATACATAAACTTATAGACTTGATGTCCAAATTTGTGTGTGTGTGTGTGTGTGTGTGTGTGTGTGTTTCGGTGATGCTGGGATTGATTAATAAAATGAAAAGCTATCTGTCAACTAAAAAAAATTATATCGCTGTGCGACTTATCACAAGAATTTCTATGTTGCTTTGATTTCTCTAGTCCTGTGATCCTTCTAAATGAGCACGAATTAATGAATCATCTAAAAAAAATACCAGATTTACTTTCATATTGTGAAAGCGTGAAATAGCACTGTGTTTTCACTCAGTCCATGATCAGATGTAATATCCATATGTGAAACATTGTGCTTAAGCTAAAGAGCAGCAAGCTTGAAAAACCAAATGATTCTTATTTTCTCATGTCTTTATGACTGCATTGGTTGGGTTGTTTTGGTTTAATTTTAGAAAAAAGACTTGGATTTTGATGAATCCCCCCAAAATAGTTAGAAACTATCTTTTCTCCTTTTGATCTTTTAAAATAATATAATATATTGCCGTGGCCTGAAGACCTTGCCAATAAAAGAGAAAGAAAGACACAAATAAATTGAAAAGCTTCACCTTGATAAGATCTTATCAGCAGACAGGGCAGAGGTATGACAATATCTGACATGTAATCTTTTCCATCTTGTCAGTTACATGCAGTTTTAAAATAAGAGTACACAGAGATATTGAACCAGCTTGATCAAAGATTTCAAAAATATTACTGTAGGCTATTTAAACTCTTTTCTTCCCTGGTGTTACTTTAGAAACCTAGTTTGGTTTTAGACTTAATACATGTATTTGGAAAAGTAAAACAGTACAGATCAAAAACACTGAAACAAAGTGGCTTGTTAAAAATCTAATTCATGTTCATGAGAGCACTTAGGGAAAAGCTAATTAGCCAATTCCTATGCTTTTAAAATGCATAAGTGCATTGTTAATTGATACATTAATTCTTTAGTATATTTTTTCTGGCTTGTACCTTGATTTTTATTTAGGATATTTATTTAATTGATCATTTAATATTTAATAACAATATGCAATAATGTCAGTTCATAATGAAATCACAATTTGTTGTCAAGAGAATATGTTTGCATCTTGTGTTTTAATTGCTTTAAATTATTGTATCTACAATAAACTTATAAAAATAATTATATGAAATATATTATTTTAAAAATAGCAAATATGGGATCAAAGTAATTTTTTATTATTTTCCAAAAATTAAACACCTTGAATACTAAAATAATACAAACTTTAAAATTTCAACATCTAATAGACTATAAGAGTATAAATGGCTAAATAGCTTGCTTATTATTATTATTGCATTATATTAATTAATCTTGGGCTTATATTCAGTTGAAGTTCAGTGGCATCTTTGAAAAATATGAGGAATTGGTGTGCAATATTTATTAATTAAAGAAAAAATGCAGCTAGATATTTTGTAAAGAACATGGAACACAACTGCATTGTGAAGTGCCCACTTTTGATCAAGGATTGGGTATGGAATAGGCAGCCACAGAATGAAATCATTTTATTATTCAAATTGAAAGAGTAAATATAAAACTGTTGTATTAGTTTCCTGGGGTTGCCACATCAAAGTGTCACAGACTGAGTAACTTAAACAACAGACATATATTGTCTTGAAGTTCTGGATGCCAGAAGTCCAAGACCAAGGTGTTGACAGGGTTGAGTCCTTCTGAGGCTATGAGAGAGAATCTGTCCCAGGCTCCTACTTTTAGCTACTAATGGTTTGCTGGTGATCCTTAGCATTCCTTGGCTTTTCGAATCTCTTCATCTTCACATGGCCTTCTCTTGTGTGCTTGTCTGTCTTTGTATCCAGTGTTCCTTATTTATAAGACTACTACTACATATATGAGGTGAGGGCCCATCCTAATAACTTCATCTTAAATGATCATCAGAAAAGACTTCCAAATAAGGTCATATTCTGAGGTACTGGGGTTAGAAGTTCAATATCTTTTGAAAAGGGGCAGAATTAAACCCATTGCAACTATCTTGAATTTTACATATAATTATATAAAGAGAAATTCTAAAGAAATAAAAACAAACTATCTTTAAAAACAGTCTTTCTGTGATATAAAGTAAAGGCTTCATTAGAAGCTTTTTGTTCTCTTTGGGAACTATTCCCCATATATTTGAGTAAATCTCACATTGTTCTTATTTTAGAAACTGCATATATGTTTACACCAAGCTATAATTATGCTTTGGATAATAATGTGATTTTAGAGTAAATTAATTTTACCTCTAAAAGGTCATACTCTTTGAAAGGATATTTTTTTTTGTTTTAAATTAAGGTTTAGCACACTTGTTTTTTTTTTATAATCTATCCTTAAAACATAATCAATAAAAATTATAATTTAAGAATTAGATTAGAATATATATATATATTACAAAATATCAAAACTAAAAATAAAATATTTTTCATTGTTAAGGATGCAATGAGGTATTAAATATACCCTGGCCGGCAAACTGCGGCTTGCAAGCCACATGCGGCTCTTTGGCCACTTGAGTGTGGCTCTTCCACAAAATACCACGTGCGGGCTCTACCTCTATAAGGAATGTACCTACCTATATGGTTTAAGTTTAAAACATTTGACTGTCAAAAGAAATTTCAATCGTTGTACTGTTGATATTTGGCTCTGTTGACTAATGAGTTTGCAGATCACTAGCGGAACCAGGAAAACTCAGCAGGCTCTTCCCAAACAACCTCAGCTCTTTGAGAGATCTCCTCAAGGAAACATAATTAGGTGGAGGAGGTCACTCAAGACAAAGCAATATTACTATTATCTGCCATTCTACCAAGACCCCTAAAATACTAAAGAACATAAGAACAGTATGGAATACTATAGAAGACAACAGTGGTAGACTGAAACCTGGGAAATTTCCATTTCTGATAACCAAAACCAAACAATGAGCAAGCAAATGAAAAATAAACTTCTATTTAATTCACGTAATTTCTTGTACAGAATAAGGGCCCTGGCTTAAAAATCCGCATCCTTGAAAGGGTTGATATGTAAAACTGTATTTTAATATAACCTAGAGAGAAGATATTTAGAAGGCTGAGTCTTGCCAAAGTTTTCTTTCTTAGACTGGAATAAAGCCCCCAATTAACACAATTCATAAAAGAGGAATACAATAAGAAAAAAAAAGTATGATGTATGTTGCATGGTAATCTGATGTTTTTTCAATAGAGTGAAGGATGAATTTTGACAAAATGTTCATTCTTTTAATGTGGGTAAATTGTACTACATTGCAGTCTTGAATTTTGTTCATACGGAGGCCTGTGTGTGTGTGTGTGTGTGTGTGTGTGTGTGTGTATGTGTGTGTGCAGACACATCTGTTCCAAAGAAAATATTTAACAATTAGGAAAGATATGCAGGAATATCAGTGGTTCACCCTGGGACAAAGAATGAAAAAGCAAACTTACTCTGGATAAAGTTGTGAGATATTGGAGATGTAACTCCTCAACTTGTTGGCCTCACGCCAAATAATAACAATGCATATTGGTTCTTCACTAAATCAGTACCTATCCTACTGAAGACTGAAGTCCTTCCAGCAGCAACTCAAAAGGCACCATGCCTCAAAGATACATACTTGAGAAATGTTCACTGAAGAAACCCAAGACAGAACCTGGCAACAAATGAATTCCGTTGGGCAAAGGATGTGTTGTCCTATTTTAATGATTAAAGATTTCTTAAGACAGTTATAGGATGTTGTGGCCTTTGAACTAAATAGTGACGTAAAGTAGAGGCGCTAGTTTAGGGCAGGTAGGTGCAAGTTCCCACCCTATTTTAAAAGGCTTAAATTAAGATGATTTCCCTAGATATGTTAAATTTAAAATATAGTTCTTGTACAGTGATGTTCTTCCTCGAAATTTAATGAGCTTCATCATTTTTTTTTCCTTCAAGTGACCATGCCATAAAATCACCATGGAAACATTGAGAAGAGCTTAATAGTTCTGCCCACCACACCATCCACCTCTCAGCCCACCATCTATCTATTTGTGTACCTTGGAAAGACCTGAAAAGTTTCCCTTAATGAGTCAGTCACTGTTGAATTACTTCTTCAGAAATGTAGGCACCATATAGTTTATAAAAACCCCTTCCCTGGGGTGGTGGTGAAGCTAGAGGATTTTTAGGGGAAACATGGTCTAGGCAATTAGAGATTGGAGAAATCAAAAATTAAAAAAAATTTAAACATCTGGTGTTACTCACTAAGAAGGTAAAGGGACTCGTGCTTCTATATTTCTAAGAAACAAATCCCTGGAACTAGTGGAGATTAGCCAACTTCACTGGCTTAGTGCCCTTGAAGATGGGAGATGATCACTGGGCCAGTTGACCAATGGACCAAGAGATTAAATTTTTAAATCCTCAGAAAAGATTGTCTTAAGAGAGACTATATCCTGAGGAATTAAGATTGATCCTGCACAGAAATCACAGTTGAAAGGGCAGGGATTAGAGGATCAGAATGCTGGGCGGACTAACCTACTCCTGCTGTGTAGTCACCTGGGTGTGGAAGTTGGTGTACCTATTCCTCCACTTCTCTTTTTCGATTCTGTAGCACCCAGGGTTTTTAGATTGTTAAATGAAGGAGAGGGAACACTTCGTGATAAACATCTTTCATTCATTTGCTAATCAGGGAGGTGGCATCTCATTTCACTAATAAGGTAGATAAATAGTAAATAAAATCTTGTGTAAATTAATATTTTTATTATGATATGAAAAGATATACCTGCATAATATAAATCTCATACTCATTAAGAATTGATTAGAAATGGTCCACAAAAATAATTCAGGCTAGTAATATAAAACTGAAATTCAGAGAAAGTAAAAGGAGAGAGTAAAATATTTCTAATAAATCTGGACACCATATCCCACCCCCCTGCAGAGGCCTCCCCCTTTAAGACACATTCTGAAAGATGTGCACATGATTTCCACTTTCCTGTCATTGGCCAGAATATTCTGAAGGCCTATCTAGTTATAAGGAACCTAAGAATTACAAATTCAATTTCAGGCTTCCCTATGCTTAGGTCTTATGTAGATCTATCATAATACAGGAAGAGAGGTCTGAAAAGGAGGCAACCAGCAATCTGTCCCAAGTATATAAACTAAGATGTGTGTGTAAACACATCACCCGAATAAAGCCTTGAATATGTCTTGAGAATGTTATAACATCTACTACAGTGATGGTTTCCAGGCATAACTCCTTTGGACGAGGGTCTCTATTTTCAGAGGTTGCTATTTGTGGTATTTTATTAGATATAACAAATGTTAAAACATAAATTGTGTTCAGTTTAACAAAAAAATAAAATTTTAAAAACTCTTCTGTGAGAAAAATGGAGCATATTGTGAGAGACAAAGGACTGAACACATTGCGAAGGGAAAAAAATTCCCTTTAGCAGGAGGTTTTGATAGTGAGAGCTTCATTATGCATCTTTAAGAGGACTGTAATGGACAGCTTTCGAAGTGAAAACAGATACTGTTAAGAATAAGGTTGCAAAGTGCAAAGCATACATTTAAGACAGAGGAGACAGACAAGCCTCCTTCATTTTCCATATTAAAGCATTAGAGACAGAGTTATCATTGGTGACTCTCTAGGGAGTAATTTGATCAACGCTCAGCTGTGACCTTTCTATCTGAAATAGATGGTATATTTGCTTTATGATTTCTTATAGTCTGTTAGTGATGAAGTCACACGTGCTATATTCATAATATGATGAGGCCTATTTGAGGCTGTTTCCTCAACATCAGATATAACTCATATTTCATTATGAATCCATTTTTTACCCATTAAAATGTCATTTTAAATGATGTATCAGCAAATGTATTCAGGATAATTTTATTCTAGTAGGAGGTGATTTATAGCACTAAATGGTATAAGCTTAAATAGCTAGCACTGAAGAAATGGGACTCGTGAGAAATGCATCAACATTTCTATACAGTATTATTGCCCAAATAGGAAAATACATTATTCAATTAGTAGCCTTCATATAATTTTAGCAACATCAGTAAAAGCTGCTTTTTAATAAATCTAGAAATATGAAAACAACATGTAGAGAATTCTATGGATAAAATATCTTTTCTATTTATTTTTAGAACTTCTGATTTCCTTTTATATTTTTATTTTTGTCTAAGATTAGTTACTAAAGCAAAAAAACAAACAAACAAAGAAAAATAACATTGAGCACTTTTCAAATTTTTGCATATCCAGGGACTTAAATCATATGATACAATTGATAATGGTTAAAATTTTGTTATCAAGTAAACCAAAGAGAGCTGGCTAAGCTGTTTATTTAAGAAGCCAAATAACAGTTAAATCTTATTTGGTTCATATGTTTTATATGCAATTAATTATGGTAGCGATAGACAGACATAATAAAAATCTACATTAAATTACCAAATACTGTACAAGTTTGATTTTTCTTCAATTATATTTTCTTGAATATTGCCTCTAGGAGTATTGAATTTTCCAAATTATTGTGTATGGTTAAAATAATATTATAGCTGTTTTATACCTAAAAGAATAGTCCACCTTTGTAGACATTCCATAAATATTTAGTTATGTTGAAAATGAACATTAAAAAATTAAGCAATAAAAATTATAATAAAATGCTGATATATCTTATAAATTAATCTACAGTGTAAGAAATTCTAAAAAGCAAAAGGTAAAATAATATAAATTGTGAGCAATATTATAATTATTAATAATCAGTAAAAGTAAAGGAAGTACAATTGCTAAAGTTGAACTTTTCTAGTCTGTTTTATAAAAACAACATTGATGTGGGATGCTTGTTCATTTCATAATAATTTAAGAAAAAGTTTAGAGTTTATTGAAAACAAACTATTTATAGAAAAAGTGCTAGGTATGTTATGCTTTTTTGTTTGTTTTCTTTTTTACTTTCCCTCAAGAGCAGTAGTTTTACTTCATTTAAAGGTCATTCAGATTTTGAAAGGGCAATCTAGATGCAGAATCATCTGCCATTTTGCAAATATTGTTGAAGAAAAGAACAGAGTTTGTGCCATCGAAAGGTTTTCAATGTAGACCAAACTTACGAAAATTCTATATTGAATAAAAATGACTTATAGAAGTAAAAAAATGGTTTTAATATTTTGAAGGACTTAAGGCATGCCTATTTTGAAGACAAGAGTATGAGGCGGTCTCATGCCTAAGCTGCTTCTAGTTACACATGGTTTAGGAAGCTGTGACATAGGTAAAACTTTTGAAATTTAATCTGTTTCTAAATGGAAGTGGTGTCTGTATATTGAACAGCTTTCCATATGTGCACTATATACATTCTAGATTTCATTGTGATTATCTTTGGAAAGTAATAAGCACATTTCTTATGGATTAATTGTGTCATGAAAGTAAGAAGGAATTATACCCTAGTTACTTTTTCTAGCCGCCAATCCTGAAACAAAATAATTGGTCTAAGATCAGTAACGACAAAGGAACTATAGTTTTGAATTAGAACTCACAATCACTAATGGTAAGATTTCATGGTCTGTATTGATTTGAAAATACAACCAAACCGTAATGGTTATTTAAAAAACATCTCCATATATATGCGTTTTATTTCTTTTTTAATGCACAATCATCTCTTTCTACCTGATCTTCTTACAAATGACCTTTTAGTTAAACTGATTGTGCATATGTTAACTAAAAGCAGTGTTGTTCTGCCTGGAAAAATAATATTTGAAAAGGCATTTTATGGAAGAGTACACTAGTACAACCTAGTTATATTTAACAAAATTATGCATAATTGTTCATTTTCTATGTTAGTATTTCAACAAACTTATAGGTAATTATATTTTTATAATTTCAAATGAAAAGGCTATTTTGTATCTCTTTTTGAAGTACAAAACTAGTTTATTTGAAATTTATTTATTGATATTTTATATTTAATAATATTAAAATTCCCTTTAGTAGCCCTTTAGGCTACTAAATTATAGAAATAAAAACTATAACTTAAAATAAAAAACAAATTACTTTGTAGAAACCGCACATTGATAGAAGTTGAATAGGTATATCTTAGTTTTCAATATCAATGCCAAGAAACACTGCAAAATTATGAGAGAGCTGCTCTCTTCATTTATCCAAGTTGTCATATTATTAATTAGATGAAAATATAAATGGAAACTGTAACACAGCAACACCCACATTGTAGCAGAAGGTATATACTTCCTTAGTTTTGAAAATATCTGCATTTAATTTATTTTATTTGGTTTTATATATGTATTAAAAACAGAATGCAAAAATGGTTATGAACAAGAACGCTAGAGTAAGGCCAACAAGAGTTTGAATACCCAGCTTGTTTTACATTTTTATTCAATAAATATTTACTGAGTGCCTACTTTAAGTTAGGTGTTCTTCAATGTGCTAGAAAAGCAGCCATAAAGAAAACAGACTGATTTTTTGTTTTTATAAAATTTACATTCTTATGAGGGAAAGAAAGAGTAAAGAATAAAATATATCCATTTTAAATGTAATTCCAGATAGTAAAAATATTATTAAAGGTATAAAATTAGAGTAGAGAGGCCCTGGCCTGTTGGCCCAGTGGTAGAGCATCGGCCTGGCGTGCGGAAGTCCCGGGTTCGATTCCCGGCCAGGGCACACAGGAGAGGTGCCCATCTGTTTCTCCACCCCTCCCCCTCTCCTTCTTCTCTGTCTCTCTCTTCCCCTTCCGCAGCTGAGGCTCCATTGGAGCAAAAGATGGCCCCGGCGCTGGGATGGCTCCTTGGCCTCTGCCCCAGGCGCTAGAGTGGCTCTGGTCGCGACAGAGCAATGCCCCGGATGGGCAGAGCATCACCCCCTGGTGGGCGTGCTGGGTGGATCCCGGTGGGGCGCATGCGGGAGTCTGTCTGACTGCCTCCCCGTTTCCAGCTTCAGGAAAAAAAAAAATTAGAGTAGAGAGAGGAAATGGTATAGCATGTTCTGTTTTAGTAGGATGCTCAGGTCTTATTAAATGACTGAATGAAAAAAAAACAAAAGTCTTGAATGAAATGAAGTTTGCATCTGAATGAACAGAGTTCTAGGCAGAGAGAAATGCACATGCCAAGGTCCTGAGGTCAAAGTGAATTTACTATATCCATAGTGTGGGAAACCAGTGTAGCTCAGGTGTTTTGGGGAGAGGTGGAAGACAGGTATAAGAGACTTAGAAAGAAGCTGGCCATTTAAATCCTCCTAGGATAGAATAAAGATTGGTATTTAATTTTAATGTAACATGAAATCATAGAAAGATTCCAGTAGGGTAATAACATGGCTTTATTTGTTTAGAAAGATCCCCGTGACTGATGTGTATTATTAACAAGAGTGTAAATAAGCAGTAGGATGACTTGGAAGGCTCTTCTGGTCCAGGCAAGAGATGATGGTTGGGATGTAAGTGATAGCTGTTGATGTGATGTGCAAGAAGTTGATTTGGGATACATTTTGAGGATAGAACTGATAAAATGTGCATTTAATTTTGATCATTAAAAATAATCAAGGTTGATTTTATGTTTTTGGCTGAAACAACCGAGTGAATGAAGTTGCCTTTTACAGGTATTGACATGTTTACTAACCAAATGTATGAACTTTAACTTTCCTAAAACTTTTCATCATTTAAAAGAAAAGGAAGTAAAGATAGCTAATTCACTGGGTTTGTCAATATGAACTCTGATGATAATACACACAAGACACTAATTAGAGAACCTGGCAGACAGTGAGCATTTAATGCAAAGTAGGCATAATTATTTGAAATAATTAGTATAAAGTATGATGCCATCATCTTTAATTTGGCTATTAGCATTTTAGATTTTGTTTTGTTTTGTTTTTGTCTGTCTCTGTGATAGGTTCTCTGCATCTTTCTTATCATGATGAGATAAAAATTTATCCATTGCCTGAAGATGAGTTGAGGAAAATTTCAGGATTGAATTTCTACAAACACACAAATACTCTAATACAATACTCTAAGAGCATTGTTAAATGTCAACCCTAGCAGAAAACATACTTACAATTTTTCTCTCTCAAAGTCCAGGTTCCCTTTGCATTTACTATTATAACTAACATTTTTTCTTTTTCTTTTTTGCAAGTGCAGTTGAAAGTGCTTTAAATTATAACATAATTTTTAAAGTAATGCTATGAGAGGCATTTCATTATAATAACAATAAAGATGCAAATGTAAAACAAACAAACAATAAAACCTGAGACTGAGAAAATAAAAAATACAAGTTTATAGTAGTCTGTAGGGTGACTGAAGTACCATTACTCTCAGACTTATTATGTGAGAACACTGGTTAAAATATCTTCTCACCAGAAATTCTATGCTCTTTTCACTATTCATTCACTCCCCCAAAAATAACATAACTGATCTTGACCTCGAATAATAAAGACAATCTCAAAACTAGAAGGTCATTTGCCTTCTCTAGATTTGAAGTTATCTGGAGATACAATTCCTTCTCAAGGTAATTGAGTCACTTCAAATATAAAAAATGAAGAAAGCAAAATCTCCCTTCATTATTTTAATTATCTGTGTTTTACCTTAGGGTCTTCTTCTCTTTCCTATATAAAAATTTCTTTTCCTATGTACTCAGGTAGGTCTCATTTTTTCCTCTTCTTTGGATAAACAAATATATACTTACAAGAGATTCTTAACATCAAAATTTACATGAGATAGTAAATAATTTTATGAGAATCCAGTTTAGATATAGGATAGTCTATATACTTTTAATGATTTAAATGAAATTTTTGCACATTTTTTAATGTGCCAATTACCAGGATGTTCTTCCTAAAGAAGACTAATGAGAAAAGGTAAGTAACCCCAATGTACTTGCTTATTTAAATAAACAACTGAGGCTAACAATAAAAAGTACCCACAAGCTTACAGTAATCTTAGCACGGACTAAAGTACCATTAACCTTAAATCGAATATGTGAAAGTATTGGTTAAAATATCTTTTCACTTACAAATGCTGTACTCTCTCTATTCACTCCTCCAAGGCATCATAAGTGTTAATTTTGGTGCACCTGAAAACATGTGAAATAAGATTTACAGGGTACCTAGTTTATTATAAATTATATTCTCCTGCTCAACAGGTGGGAGCATCTTTGTCTAAATTGTAGCCAATATTTGAGTTTCATAAGGAAACCTTGACCTGATCAGAAGTGGTTGATATTCAAGTATCTCATATCTTTTCCTTAATCATGTCTAGATTCATATGGTTCACCAGATGTCCTGCAAATGCCCAAAGGGTGGAGTCTGGATTCCCACCATCTGGAAATAGTCCTTTCTAATATTGCAACAATGCTATCTCCCCTTTCCTTTCTCCCATATCAAAAGCCAAAAACAACAGCTGGATGTTCAATTATTCAGGCTTAATAAGTAGTCTTTAATTATCACTATCCACCATCTTTTAACCCAATAAACATAAAATTGTGTTATTTAGTTATAGTTATAACTGAAATATTTACATTATTTATTTTACCTCTAGGACTTTAAATATAAATTTAAAAGTAATTTAAAAGATCCATATTTTTTATTAAACTTAGCACTTATAATTATTTATTAATTTATAATTTAAAATAAAATATTTTTAATGTTATTGTCTTTTGCATGAATGAATCCAGAGATAAATATAGGAAATATAAAGACCATTTAGGAAGCTCTGTAAGAACTTTAAACTGTCTTGCAATTTAAGACAAATGCAACATATGCTAACAAGTTATGTGGGGTTTTGCAGTTATATATGATATTTATTAAAGAATAGCAAGTTAATCTGCCATAACAACATCATGATACCTTATATCACCATTTTGTAAATGAAAATACTTTCACAAAAAAAAAAGCATTCACAAAACATACTATATGAAATATATTTCAAATACAACAAAGGAGTATTTGAAAATATAATTTTCTGACACTAAAAATAACAAGCAAAAATTTTTCTTTCTTAAAAATTCTTTTCAAAGAAAAATAACTATTAATGACTATATTTATCTGTGCTAGATCATTTAAAATATCTCTCTAAATAATCACTGAGTGTCATCCTTCATGATTTAATTTTGTCAGCATAAATTTGCATGCAGTTTTTTGTACAATAGTTCTCTTGTGTGAATATGTAACCACTCATGATGAACCTCCAACAGTGTTTAACTAGGGAAAAAAAATTGCCATTAGCTAGTAATTAGAGAACATTTTTTTTACTGTGGCTTTTCAGATTATTTTTCTTTCTTCAACACTTACGTCTGTACTGTGCAATATTGATGTTGTGTTCTTAACATTATTTTTTTACTCTCCTAATTGCCATTTCTTATTGAATGGAGTAATCAGATTTCTGTCATATGACTCTTTTATTCACCTAATATCAGTCATGATATGAATCATACTCATTTCCTGTTAGTTAGTCATATAAAATACAAAAGTAAATTCTGGAAATGTTTATTTATATCTTAATAGTTTTATTTTAAAGTATTTTAAATAAACTCTTAAAATTAAGTTTAAAATAAAATTTTAAGCCAATAAAAGGGACTCAGAATAGGATACATTTGCATTTAGCTCAAATTTCAAATTAGGCCCTGACAATTGTTTTAGAGTAGACAATGTAGTAAGCTGAAAAACAACTCCCAAACACATCCTAATTCCTGAATGTGTTCATGTTGCCTTCTATGTAAAAAGTGTGTTTGCAGATACGATGAAGTTAAGAATCTCAAATTGTAGATACCTTGAATCATCTAGGTGGCTACTAAATGTAATCAAACATATTTTTATAAGGAGAGAGGCAGAAAGATAGTGACTGGACACACACGTAGGAAAAGGAGATGTAAAGATAGAAAAAAGAAATTTGAAGATGCTAGCCTTGAAGATTGGAGAGATTCAGCCATAAAACAGAAAAGGCTAGCTGTTATCAGAAGCTAGAAGGTGAAAGGGGCACATTCTCCTCAGCATCTCCCAAAGAATCTCGTAAGTCTGCTACCTTGACTGGGATTCAGCAATATCGATTTGGGAACTTCTGGACTTCAAAAATTGTGAAAGAATAAATTTCTGTTGGTATAAGCACCTGAGTTTATAGTAATTCATTACAACAGCCAAAAGAAACAAGCGTATCTAAGAATGTCAGACAGTATTGATGTATTTCTAGATTCATTCAAAGACAGCAGTGTTCTGAGATAGTTGTTTCTGTCATTCTAAACATATTTTCTGCTCTATATCAGACAGCTTTCCATGTTTCTCCTTTGTATCACTTTCTCTTTGCCTATCTCTCCGTTCTTGTCATATCAGAGGTCTACTCTGACATAACCAGAGGCCTGTGGTGTAGCCTGGTAAGACTTCATCTCCACTACAACCTTTTGTCCTCTGAAACTCTGCCTGTAAGAGTTTTTCAGTCATCCCAACACTTGTTCAAATCTAGAGTTGTACCTCTTGGCTGGGACATCCTTTGACCAATGGATAACAGGAGTCAGTCTATAAACGCCCTGATCTTCTGTATTATGGGTAAAAAAATCTGAAGTCCAATGTTCCCTGGAGGATCACCATGGATCTGAAACCCAAGTCCCTACAGCAGAAATCAGCTCAGTAGCAGACCTTTTTTAATGAACTGTTTCTCCTTTTCTGTTTTCTATTTTCAGTCTGAAACTCCTATCTCTTAAGATTTTTTTTAAATAAAAGATATACAATCTCTTACCTTAGCTCTACACCTAGAAGGAACCAACCATTAGACAGCTGGTACAATGAGTGACTCTAGATGAAGACTGGAAGAAGCATTACTGGAATTAGAATACTCACTGATCCAACAGTTCTATGGATCCACTGTTATTGGTAACAGAGTGGAGATTTCATCTGGCAAGTGATAGCCCCACAATTACGAGGTTCTTGCCAATGGTGACCTAAAATGAGTCAAAGTAAGAGTTGAAGTATTGACTTGGGTAACAAAGGGGCAATAGTAAATATAAGGATAGCAGAATGAGCTTTTTTAATGGCTTTGAAACCTTGACAATAGAAAATAGTATGCTTATTTGAGCTATTATTAAAGCACTTCATAAAAGTCAGGAACCTCCATGACATCATTCAAAAGAACCCTAACTTCTGCAGTCACATAGCAGATGGTACAAAAATCAGTCCTCAAGTTTAATTATAAGGATTAGAGATGTAAATAAATTAAACACAGTATTTTAGAGTTAATGCTTTGCTAAATCAAAGGCCATGAAAAGGTAATACTGGAGCCGTGAATCCTGCAATGGGGATGTTATGTGGGTAAATAAGTTTGAGAACCCTCAATTGTGTCTAATTGTCACTTATAGCCTTCAGGCTAGACATAGTTCCCTTTCTGTTGGTGGAAGGGAACATTTCCTGCTCAGATGGTGACCATATGAATATGTTCTGAGACAGATGTTTCAAAAGATGATCTTTGTTTTTCAAAGTCTAACCCATCATCCTTCATTGCTACTCAACCAAGGATTGGAAAACTTCTTCTGAAAACAACAAAATTATAACTATTTTGGCATTGTGGGCAAAGAAGCAAGACTGAGATAATTGTGAGGGAATGTATGTAGCCATTTAAAAATGTTAAACTATTTTTAAGCTATAGGCCATACAAAAACAAGCAGCAGGTGGGACTTGCCCCTAAACCATACTTTGCTGATCTCAGCCATTTAGTTCTTAAAATTTAGAAATTCATACCACTCACTTAGAGGACATGAAAGATCATTCCTAAGACCCAACTCTGAAGTTTCTGATTCAGTAGGTCTTGGAAGGGCTGAGAATTGGCATTTCTATTAAGTTCTCACGTGTTGCTGATACTGCTGATCAGAAAAATCACTGTTCAGACTGATAAAATTATATTTCATTTTGTGCCAGAAAATGCTATCTTGAGTCTGAGAGAAAAAAGTGTACTCAACCTGCTAGATGTAGCTAATATTAACTGGCTAGAATTGGTGGATCACATTTTAGAGTTTCCTTTGGGGTTGTTGAACGAGAAGGCAGAACATAATAATGGAAGAAGAAGAATGTGTTGATATGAGAGCAAGTAGAGCCAATTTATCTACTCAGGCTTTAATAGCTTGGCCAGGACTCCTGTAGCAGGTCCTAATAAACTGTTTATATTGTTTTTTGATGTTTTGACATGACTATGACCTATGGAAAATGAGGTAAGGATGTTGAAAACATTTTTCGCACATTACTGAGGAAAGGTTTAGGACGCAAGTGAGAAGATACGTTTTTATCTATTATGTGAGACCAAAAAGCCCCCAACTAATATTTCCCAGTGGTGACTCATTTTACTCTGACAATATGGCACTAAATAGGGAAGAAACTGACCATATTTTTGACCCTGGCCAAAGTTTATTTAAAGTTAGTCCAGAGGGGCTACACATCCATCTTACAGTCATTTTCCTGACCCCAATGTGCACAGTGTGATGGATACTCTGAAAGTTGATGGGGGTGTTAGAGTAACTTATTATGGTTGGCACATTGAGTGGAAATCTCTGAAGCTGCTCACCTCCAGCAAGATAGTAAAGCAGGAAGAATAGTGTATCTCAGGGAAAACCACAGAGATACAACATCAAAGACTTGGAGTGCTGATCCCCATTGCACACCTGTTCAACAATCTGTTTTGTACTTGCAAAATTTAATTCAAATGGGTCATGTGGGCGATAAGGGACCACTATTAATTCAAGTGCTACCTCATCTACAGCTTCTAGGCATGATGTAGTATCCACACAAATGTTGGTGCTTGGTTAGTTCCTAGTGAACCGGAAAAAGCATGGTTTTTATCCTTTTCATTAAAGATCATTCATTTCATCATGTTCTACACCTAAGTACAACATGAATAATGTGTAGCTTCTCCTGTCTTTTTGTAAGATAGACTCTGACGGACAGGTAGTATAAATGATCCACCATATACTTAATAAAATACTCGGAACCGAGGAAAATGAAAAATGCTGTGGGTAGAGTGACATAAAGAGGAAAACGTCATTGGTTAAGGAACAGAAGAATCTCTAAATCAATATTTTTCTAATCTAGCAGAGCATACCTCCCTTAGGTAAAATTTTGCTAAATAGTCTTTTTAGAAATGCTCTTACTAATACAAAAAACAAATAAGACACAGTACTTAAAATCTACTTGAGAGACCCAATAAATATTCATGAAACCATGAGTGAACAACACATATCATTAACTTGCGACGGTGATGATAACTCTTAAGTATCATGGGCCTTGGGAGAAGAGAGAAATCTGGGTTAGAATAGTTACAAAGAGCTTTATGAAGGAACTAGGATTTGAGCAAAACCTTGTGAATAGTATTTGGAAAAATATGGTGGAGAATAATACACTTCAGGTGTAGTGGACAATACAAAAAAAGTCATGAAACTCATAACATTTGGTCAAGCACCAACAGAATGTAGAAGAGTAGAATCATACGACAATAATGGAGCTGAAAAATTACTATAGACTAGTGATGTCATAACTGTCATTACATAATGGTGCAACATATTATTCACGTGTTTGTGGAGATGGTCATGTAAACAAATTGCTGCCATTTGTGTAAAAATACAGCATGTACAATTATATTCAGTACATAACACTTGATAATTATAAGAAATAAATGTTACTGGTTTATGTATTTTTATTGAAACTTTTCTATGTTTAAATGTGTTTAGATACACAAATGCTTAATATTGTCTTACAATTGCTTACAGGATTCAATATTATAATAACATGCTGTAGAGGTTTGTAACCTAAGAGTAATAGGCTATACCACATAGCCTACCTATGTAGTAGTCTATACCATTCTAGGTTTGTTTAAGTGTGTACCATGATGCTTGCACAATGGCAAAATTACCTAACTATGCATTTCTCATAACATGTCCCTGTTGTTAAGTCATGCATGATTCAAGGAAAGGCACGCTTTATTCATAGAGCAAGAAAAAACCCCACAATGAGATACTTAAGAAAGTAGAGTGAAATTAGCATTTCTATAAGTGATGATGGGGTCTTACATCATTCAGCTTCACTACATTATGATACAGAATATTTTAAGAAAAGAGCATAGACATTTAAGCTGAGTAATAATATGGTGAAAGATGTTTGACTGACTAATCAAGGAGAGGCATGCAAAAATAGACATTTTTACTTCATTTGTAATTCTCTAGCTGTTACTCTATTATCTTTAGGTTTCTCCTCTTGTAGTTATCTAATAAATCATGTAATCCAGTAAATCTTACTTCATAAGCATTCTCACTTTATACTTTGTCCTTCTGCAATTTCACTTACAGCTGGGGATTTTCTTGCCACCTGTTCAGAGATCCTGTACATTTTTTAAATCTAAATCACACCTCTTCACTTATCTTCCAAAACCAACTATCAATCTTTTTTTCTAGAAGTCTAGAAATCTTCTCTGGGATGATGTCTCAAACAGGGTAACAAAAATTAGGATAGTTATTAGTCAATGTAACAAATTAACAATGTGTAAGTTAAATAGGTAAGTTACTTTTTTTTCAGGCAATAAGAGGTCTAAGGACAGAGAGTCTGGTGCACAGACAATAGTGGGTCAAGGTTTGAGTCTCCTTCTTTGGTCATGCTGTACTCCATTTAATGTGTGGATTATAACCCCATGGTTAAAAAGAATGTTCTGGCCCTAGCCGTGTAGCTCAGTTGGTTATAACATCATCCTAGCACATGAATGTTGAGGGTTTGATCTTGGTGGAAACCAAAAAAGAGGAATATTTTTTCTCCTTCAAAGAAAATGTATCTTTATTTCAAACAAGAAGCAAAAAGAAGGAAAGGGAGCAAGATAAAAGCGTGTGGAAATAATATTCATTACTACATTAGGAGGATAATAATTTTTCTGGAAGCTCCAACACTAAGCTTCAATTTTTATCCCTTTGGGTAGCATTACTTAGCCATTCTTAGATAGAAAGGAGTGCAGAAAGTTAACTTTTTGTCCACCTGTAGTTTCATCATCTTACAAAAATAAGGCAGTATTAGGAAAATGAAGGGTATTTAGGGATTAAGATTCTCTACTTCAACACCCAAAACTTAATTCATGATGGTCCCTGCTAATTAGGTCCTCTTTTGTTATTCCCTATATACCTTCGTGGTTCTCCAATCCTCCAGTTACTCAAACCAAGTGAATAGTGTTTAGCTTTACAACTCTTTCACACCCCACATCTACTCTATAGCTATGCATGCAATGTCCTTCACAACAACGATAACAAAGGATTTTAAGGTAACATCATTTATCTCCTGATATACTGGAGCATCATTCAAACTATTGCTCCTTTATCCAAATTTATAGTCAAGCCTTCCCAGCCAACTTAACATTTTGCACTACTTATCTTTTTGAAGGCAAATTGGACACTGTGGCTCCCTTGTTCATACTCCACAATGATTTCCCATTGTTTTTACCTAAAGATCACACTCAAGACCATGACCTAAAATGTTCCTGAAGTCTAACTGCTGACAACTTGTGTTTCAGCTCTCTCTGTACGTTCCACAATTTTGTTTAAATTTCTTGTTCTTTTCTTGTAGTCCCTTTTAGGGTTTTAAACATATTTTCTTCTTTCTCAGGAACACTCCTGCTTCCCAAATGTATTTAGTTAAGTTCAGCCATTCTTTCAGATTTTAACTTTATTATTACAAAGGGAAAAATCTTCCTTGTCTTTGTGACCAGACAAAATATTTATATTTATTGCCGTGATGGTTTTGTCTTTTGCATCGTAAGCCATATATCTGGGCTCATCTTTGTATAACCTGTTTCTAATAGGATGTCCAATAAGACACATTTATGAAACAAATGCAGCAAAAAGGGAAAATGATAGGAGAAAATAATTGAGATATCACTTGTCTATCTTCACTATAGAATTTTATAATTCACTCTGTAACTCCATCTTGATCAGGGAAATAAGAGAATCTATAAGAAGTTGTCATTTCCATTATTTGGAGAGAAATGGTATCCTGGAAACAGACTCAGCCAAGATGAATTAATAAAAAGAAAAACTAATAAGAAGAAAGCTACTGATGCTGTGGCTGGGTATCTCGGTTGGTTCGAACGCCATCAAGATATGCAGAGGTTGCCAGTTCAATCCCTGATCATGTCACAAACAGAAACAGCCTAATGTTTCTTTTTCTCTCTCTCCTTCCCTTCTCTCTTAAAAATCAATAAATAAGTTTTAAAAAAAGAAAGCTATTGGTAATTTTTACTTATCAATAAAAATGTAAAATCTTAAACAAAATTCTAGTATATAAAATGATTATAGATATTACATTAATAATAAAAACTATTATTATATATTGTTTATTCTAAATAATAAACACACAGCTTTATAAAGAATGACTATTAGTATGAACTTTTATATTAGTCAACAGAAAGTTAAGTGAATATGTTTAGAGATACCAAAACGATAATATAAATTTATAGTCTTTCTTAGCTACAAATAGATTTTTTTCTCACATGAAGAAAAAAACTTCTATACCAAATAAATGGTTGTTAACATCTGAGTCAAAATGAATTTCTTTTAAAGTATGAAGTCTATCAGAGTTTTTGTCATGTTCTGGAAGCTCATATAATCACAATAACAAAAATTTCAAAAACAACAAAATAAACCTTGGAATTAAACTTTTCAAAAGTGTTACCTCCAGGTAACACAATTGGAAAATAGAAACAAAGAAAAACAAGGAAAGTGAGTTAATCTCTTATAATATAATGACTTTTATATTAATTAAAAAATATAGTAAAATTTTAAAAGGTAAACACACCAAAATGTCATTATTATATTTATATTGTTCTTATGTAAGTAAATTAAATAAGTTTATTCTGATGTTTGGATTTTCATATTACTTGTATGATCATAAAGAATAGTTGCTATATAAATTTTCAAGGGAATGGGGAATAGCATTAGTTAAAGTTTTAGTGACTTGATATATAGGTGGATATTGGTCTTTATTCTTGTCAAACTCTAAATCACTTCCCAGTTTTAAAATAGACACTAATGTAGATAAATTAACTCTACTGGGTCACTTGGGTGTCATTCAGAGCAAAGCTGTAATCTGGAAGGTACAGGAAACTGCACAATAAATGTAGGCTAATAAAAATGGCAAAGGTATGTTTTTAGTGGTGATTTTTTTTTTAAACAAGTGTATCAGAATACACAAGGTCAAAAGCTTGTGCTCCTTCCCATATTTTAATCTTGAAAGTTGATATTTTATCTTCCACGTTTGTATTTGTCAAAATAATTCCAGGTCTCTGTAGATAATTGCTTTCAAAAGATTTTTAAATTGTATTATTGGTTAGAAATATTAATTTAGGAATAAATTTGATATTAAAAATTAGGCAAAAGTTATTCAAAATCAGTTATTGTGTTTCAGTATATGATTGACATACACAGAATGCTTCGGTCAAATATCACAGATGTATCATATAATGGCAATAATTATATTTGTGGGTTAGACCTAGTTATAACACCTGTGCCAAGGATTGTAAAAATTAGAGAAATCTTTTAAAACTTTCAACATCTGCTTTAAACTGTAGTAATATTATTAATTCCAATTTTCTTACAGAGTTTGTGGTCAGAAACTAATGAATTAAATTAGTATTCTTGCTTCTTTTCTAAACAGGAACTACGTAAATACCTTGGGCCGTTGGAGCACTTTTGACCTTCATATAGCTTCTGAACTGACAAACTAAGGTCATGTGAAATACATGTTTTCTAAACATGTTTAATTAAAGTATAAATAAAACTTTAATTTATAACCCCGTAGTTTCTACAATACAAACATCCGGCTGCTCTACCACAAACATTAACGTGTGTTTACATAAAAAATATTTTTTTCTTTCTGTAATTTATTTAAGTGGTAAGACTCCATTTTTCCTCAGTTAATATATCTTTTGTCTTAGTAGATTAATGTATAGCTAAAGTACTTCTATAGTATATATAAAATTTATAACCATTCTTTCTACAAAAAGAATAACACTTTCTTAATATGTATTTAAATATTTAAAACATTCTTTATGTACTTTTGGGAAGGAGGTTGTCAGAAGTGTATAGCAATGACAATAAATACATATTTACTAGATTTATTCTGAACAAATTCTACTTTTGGGGAGATAAATATTTATAAGAAGCATTAATTATTAATTTCCTTTTTTTTCAATTTGATTGCAATTTTCTTCAAATGTTACTTATGTTTCAAATCAATTTCAATACAACCATCTCTCTTTTGCTCTGGTTCTTAGGAGATAAAAGAAAAGATCTATCTGACAAAGCATTTTGTACAGAAATTTATGGTAGTATCTTCTTATATCAAGTCTTCACTCTTATGCCAGATATAGTGTTACAAAGTTAAGTATTTTCTATTAACATAAAAATGTTTACAACACATTTCAAAATGTGTCTGTGTAAATGTAATTGAAAAAATATCATCTATCTTGTTATCTGCTACTGGTTTATATCATGTAACTTAAAATACTCTTTTTTAATTTTTATTATTCTTATCTTACATTAAAAACACAAGGCATGTATTTTATTAAAACACAAAAATGTTGCTAATATACATACAGGATTTATATGGCCTGGTTCGCAAGTTTTATCTCAAAAAGTAATTCCTTGAAAGATTATAATGCATTTACATTTCACCCAAGTGATTTGAGATTAACACTTTTATATACCACTTAAATGAAAGGACATGTTCTTTTGTAAGTATGAGCTTATGTTTTGTATCTTCACTGGCCCATCTTTTCTGTTATCTTTTGCTCTTTCCTCCTGTCCTGAACTCTAAATATTTGGTTAATTAATCTTGGGCTCCCTTTGCTTTTAACACATTTTTCCCTTGGTGAGCTCGTATCATCATAAGATTTTATTCTAAGAAACCCCAATTTTATTTAATTCATATTTCAGCCTCTCTCTTTCACATAATTCTACTCAACAATTCCACATGCATGTCTCAAATATTTTTAATTGACATTTGGGGTGACATTGGTTAACAAAATTATACAGGTTTCAGGTGCCCAATTCTACAACTCATCATCTGTACTCTGGGTGTGTACTCAGCAACACAAATCAAGTCTCTGTTCATCACCATTTATTCCACCCATAACCTCTTCCACCTCCCACCAGACCCATCCCATGGTAATCACCACACTCTTATTCATGTTCATGATGGTTTATTTCTCTCTCTTTTTCCCTTTTTTATTCAATCCTTCTCCAATGAGAAGGATTCTCCAAAGGTCATATATGACAAAACTAAAGCCAACATCATACTTAGCAAACACAAACTACAAGTTTTCCCTTTAAGATTAGGAACATTACAGGGATGTCTGCTTTCACCACTATTCAACATAGTACTAGAATTCTTAATCAAAGCAATAAGACAAGAAGAAAAAATAAAAAAGCATCCAAATTGGAAATGAAGAAACAGAACTGTCATTATGTGAAGATAGCATGATACTGTATACAGAGAACCCTAAAGATTTCATAAAGAAAACAACAACTTCTAGAATTGATAAATAAATTCAGTAGAGTAGTAAGATGCAAAATAAATATTTTTTAAAAAGTCAGAGTTTTATACATCAATACTAATCTGTCAGAAAGAAAAACTAAAAAATAATCTCACTCACAATTGCTTCAAAAAGAATACAATACCTAAAAATAAATTTGGACAAGGATATAAAAAACATGTACTAGCAAAATTATAAGACAGTGAACCATGTCTCAAATTTCATGTTAAAACTGAGATCCTGATTTTTCTCTCTAAGATTTCATTCAGAAACAGAAGTCAAATATCAATGTCTATTTGGGAATTAGTACTATTCTTTGACTAGAGGCAGATGAAAACTTTGGCTACATGCAGAAAAAAATGCATACCATATTACCATAACAGAAAAAGCACTCTGGCAACAATAATCAAGAACAAAGTGTATGGTTTGGGAAGAATGGGGGACTACGTTTTATTCCCCACTCACTCCCTTATCTGAAAGAATATTACACATAGCCCAGTCTGCATGGCCATTTGTGTGTGCCCTCCCTGGCTGCCTCCTCAAGCTCTTCTCTCTCCATCAATGATGATTCTATTGTCTGCATTACTCAGGCTGCAAATTGACTTGCCTATTTGAAAAGTCATGTCATCCAGTCCATCAAAATATTCTCTTGTCTCTGCCTCCAAGTGATATCCCGAATCTGACCACTTCTTTCCAATAACTATGGCTCCTATTTTATCTTCGTCACCTTCACTTCTTACCTTGACTGTTAGAGTAGCCTCTACTTCCCTGTTCCTACAAAAAACTTATTTAAAAGTCAGATAGTTTAAAATCGTTCCGTGGCTTTTCATGTCCCTCAGAGAAAATCATTTCAATAGCTTACAAAATCAACATAATCTGCCCCATTTCCATCACTTTAGTTCTCTAAACAATTTTCTTTTTCTTTTTTTCCCCCTCATTGTTCTCACAGTGCTAGCCACACTGGCCCCCTTCCTTTTTCTAAGCTGGTAAGGGCTTTTGGACTTGCTCTTTTACCTGAAGTGCTCAGTTCTTCCCATATCCTTATGATTTGTGTGTCAGTTATTTATGTTTTTGTTGTAATGACTCATTCTCAGTAAAGCCTTTCACTATCACCTTATTTACATTTTAATTCTACATGCTCTCAATGCCCTTTTCCTACTTTATTTATACTCATAGCACCTATAACCACCTGAACTAATCACTTCTATAGCAGGACTTCCCTAGCCAGGTTATTGAAATTCCAAACCCTTTTAATACTACCCTCTCATCTTCTCCCTAGTATTTCTTTAATACCTACCACTATTTTAAATTGTTTTACATTTTACTGGTTTTATTGTTATTATAAAAAAAAGTATATCTTTAATCTTATTAAGTGAAATGACTAACTTCTTGGTATTTCACAGTATCAATTATAATTATTTAATTTTGTTGTTTTTTTAGGGTACAATCACAAAAGATTCTTGAATAAATACTTTGCATTTGTAGAAATATTTTTACATGATAGATTTTTAAAAGTAGAATTGACAGTCTATGCACATTTAAAAAATAACAGATATTATTTATAGTTTTTCTAGGAATTATTGCTACATCACATTGCTTGTCATATATGAGAATGTCAAACTCTTTATATTCTCAACAATATCTTACAGTATATCTCCATAATATTTTTGCCAATCTGTATAAGAGCTGTTTAATATAATATAACTTGTTTAACATAATTTCACATCTTTACTAGCCTAAGCCATTTTCATGACTTCTTTGTGATTTAAATATTTATATAATTCAACCATGTTTCTATTTAGTCATTTGTAATTTTTTTCTAAATGATTTTGGATAGTTTTTAATATATTTTATGTATAAAAATTTGTTATTTGAGTTGCAGTCAAGTTTCTGGGCTAATTTTTTATTAATCTAAACTTATGCTGTATTTTTTTTAAGTTTATAATTATTTTTATTTTAACCTTTTTCTTTATGTGATATGAGTTTTATATTATGCTTACTAATTTTATCCCAAAATTTGAAAAGAAATCTCCTGATAGGTAGATGGATAAAAGATATATACTATTCAACTGAAATTCACAGTGTGTACAGTTAACAAAGTTACATATCTTTGCTTTTTCCATAAAAGAAGTCAATGATCCTATCTCTGTTTAACAATTTACACATCAGTAAGAATATAATATGAAATGTTTTATTTATCACTTAATAAAATTATACATATACATGAATATGCTTTTAGTTTTAGTCCTTCTCTTACACTATTTTGCCACTTATAAGACACTCCCATGTATAAGATACACTTTAATTTATGAAAAAAAAATGTATTACATAAAATATTGAACTCAAGTTTTTTTATTTTATAATTTTTATTTCTTTGTATTTTTCTGAAGTGAGAAGCGGGGAGACAGAGGACAGGATCCACCTGGCATGCCTACTAGGGGGTGATGCTCTGTCCATCTGGGGTGTTGCTCCATTGCAACCAGAGCTATTCTAGTGCTTAAGGCAAAAGCCATGAAGCCATCCTCAGCGCCCGGGCCAACTTTGCTCCAATGGAGCATTGGCTGTGGGAAGGGAAGAGAGATACAGAGAGAAAGGAGAGGGGGATGGATAGAGAAGCAGATGGGCACTTCTCCTGTGTGTTCTGACCTGGAATTGAACCCCAGACTTCAACATGCCGGGCCAACACTCTACCACTGAGCTAACTGGCCAAGGCCTTGTAAAGCTAGTAGCCATGGCCACCATCACGGCCGCCTGGCTATACAGGTTCGCATTAGATTCGGACAGACGGTAATGAAACAATGGAGCCAAGATCTGGTGGGCCATTAACTTTAATCCTAGCTTGCAGCCGGTGGGCAAGTAAAAACACACACTGGGCTCCAAAACCCACTCATTCTGTGCTCACAAAGCTACTGACTTATCCAAGTTTCCTAGAATCAAAGGTTTCTAGCTCACCGGCCTTATTCACCTGTTTTCCAGCTCCTTCTCTTTACACAAACTCTGCACAAACTGGCTTCTCCCTCAGCGCTCCATCATCTTGGCTGCTTCTCCTGGCCTCCTCCATGTGGCCTTCTCTGCTCTCCTACAGCATGGGCTCCTCCTAGAATGTAATCCCTCTTCTCTCAGAACAACGAGATCTCTCTTCCTTTTAAAAACTTTTGGCGCAAAAGCCCTCCCCCAATACACATTAATACAATCACGAACATCCCATGCAATCACCTGGACGACGGGCTTCCATGTGGGCAGTACCATCTTTAACAAAGTGAGCATAATATATTTTATCTGCCCAACAGGCCTGAACTCAAGTTTTATTCATCATAAAATTCATACAACTCCTCATCACTGTCAAAACTGCCATCCATTCATTAGCTAGTCCTCATCTGTGTCTGATGATGAATCACTGTCTTCAACGAGTGCAAAAACAAGCACAAAAAACAGGAAATGCAAGTAAAAAAATCTATAACCACTGTATAAGATGCACCCAGTTTTTAGACCCCAAATTTTTCCAAAAAAGTGTATATCTTATACATGGAGAAGTACATTATTTCTCTGAGAATATATTTTCTTAATTATCATAGCTTGATACTACATTTCTGTGAGTGCTAAGTCACTTTCTTCTCTCTTTGTTATGCAGTATCAAAATTCCTGTGCTTCCCTGTGCCTCTCTTTTTTGGATATCCTTCCCAAAACTTATGTACAGCAACAATCACTATTCTTTGCAGAAAAAATGGTCTAAGTTTACCCATTATAAAATTTTAGTGAAGTAAAACACATTGAATTTACTGCTTTTTAAATTAGTTCAACCAGTAATTCCCTTTTTAAATTAAGTATTTATAAAGTATATAATAATTGTTCTCTTACTATATTTGTTTCTTACTGTGTAAAACAATGAACACTACTTTAAAGCAAATCAATTCTTTCTTGATGAAAAACAACTATTATGAAAGAGCTTTTAAACTTTTAAAACCCACAGTACAATTTCTGTTAATTTAGAAAATTCAAGAGAATTTTTCCCCAATGTATTTTAAATAAAATTACACTAAAGGATAGCATAAATACATTATTTGTGAATTTCACTAACAATAATAAATCATCCACATTTCTATCTATAATTATAACCCAGATCAAGATAGAGAGAATTATCATCAGCGCCTGTCTTCTTCCTTTCTAGTTATAACCTTAGCTCCCAAATCACTATTATGATCACATCTAACACTCTAACATCTACCTGTCTTAGATTTTCAAAAAATCTCTAAGTTTCAGTATCAACCTTTTGCCTAAATTCTTAGCTTCCCATCCTATCCCTAACAATAATAAAGAATTTTAGGGGGAAAAAATGCAGTTTAAAGAAAGTCCACTTCTCTAAAAACCTCCTTAAGATCTTGATGACTAAATGCCTTGTTACAATAGCAGTTCTTCATATCTTGTATTTTGCTTTTGTTGATTTGTTTTCAACATGACATATTATTCAGTGTTTTTCAGGTGCTTTCTATAGGAATGTTAGTCTTCTAAGAACTGTTTTTCTAACATATTTGATAGAAATGTTAAAGCACTTTCAGTAGAATGTCTTGAGAGGAGGTGGATTGGTGGTTGTTCCAGATATCTGCAGTTCAGGGATCTGAGGTATAACACACAAGGAATGAAAGGTACAACATTGTAGCTGATATGTGGGAACTGTAGAAAGGAATTCATGCACTATAAAGCACTTCTGCCAAAGAAGCTGTACATTGAGCCCCTGATCCTGGATGGGTTAAAATTATCAGTATGATATTATATATGTCCTGTCTCTATATTCAAGTATTTCAAATGAAACAGTATGTAAACCATTCCAGCTCTCTTTTCCAATTCCAGATGGTGGATTGCTACCAGTTCCAATAGTTACACAACTTAAAATTTGCCATAGCTTTGGTATTAGAACTGAACACTTACCTTCTAAATTTCCATTTACAAAAATCCATGTTATTTCTCAAACTATTATGATTATAACATCATTAGGAATGTCATAATGTAAACATAAGATTCAAATCACTTTTTAAATTGTCCTTGAATGGTATAAAGATTCTAAGATATTATCAAGACAAATAAAAGGGGATTACATGAAAAAGTATAGGAACTTAAATAGATAATTTTCTTTATTAGTACAATTATGTTTTTATGAGTACAAATATTTTTTACTTGTAAAACAAAGGCAATTTCTCTAATTATTGAACATATTATATGTAAATCATCATTGATTTATTTAATAAGCATCTGATATAAAGTTACTCCATGTTAGGCAGGAATTTAATATAAATAGCCTTTATATATATTAAGCACATTTGTTAAACAACCAAGTTTGTTACATTTAGATTCTGTCTCAACTTACATTGAATTTATTTTTACTTTTAGTTTTAGGAATCTTAGAAAACACTATTTAAAAAAATGTGTTGCAAACAAAAGAAAGATTAAAGACATGGTATAATTACAGAAATATAAAATACCAAGGGTAGGGTGGAGTAGAAATCAATTTCCTACTTTCAACTGAGTTTACCGCTTGTCTAGCAATTATCATAAGTGCTTCCCACCACTGGGAGTGAGAAAGGAAGCTGCAGTTGCTGCTACTTCTGTGTTGTATGTTGCTATTTTATCCAATCTATTCCTGTAAATAACTTCTCAGAAACCTTAAACACCCATTTATAAAGCACTCCTTAAATCAAAGTACTCACTCATCCTTACTTCTCAGAACTGGGTATTTTAAATGCCAAAAATTTACAAAAGATGTACAGTCAGTCCTGTTGAGAAATATATATATATAAAACCATCACCTAGTGTTTTATGCAAGTAGTATGGTTTACTTTTTCTTTTATTGTTAACAATTCATTGTTTTAGTTAATTCACAGACACTTAAAAAAAACTGAGCTGAGAATGAAGTACTTTCAATGTGGCTTAGGTAAGTATAAATACCTATGCTTTATCATTATATTTTATCATAAATATGGACCTCTAGTTTGTTTTTTTGTTTGTTTGTTTGTTTCTGACGAATATATATATAACATTAACACTTCTGAATGACATTAGGGAGAATACCATCTTATGTAAGGTAAGATTCATTCTATTTTAAATAGATATATTTAAATAAAAACTGTGATAATACATGTTTGAAAATCTGCCAAAATTTTCAGCTCTGACCCTAACTATTCTTTTTTCTGGACAAGCCACATACTTTTCAATAACTACATAAAGAGTGAAAATCATGATTCATTGAAGTATATTTTACCTTCAATGTTTTATCACATGCTGTGGACTTTCTTTTAACATAGGTCTTCATAACTATATTTTTGCAACAGAATATTATCTACATTTTTCCTTCAAATATATTATTATTTTTTATCATCTTTTCCATCTTACCAAGCCTTATCTTGTAAAGAGCTTCCCAACTCATTAAACATCTCTTTCTCCATCAGATCAAGCACATATTTATCTGTTTAATTGTTGATGCCTTCAATAATCCTACCCAATCTCATTCTATCACTCCAACCTTAAATTCCATTAACCCTCACAATGCAACCTTTATTTTCATCTCACTGTTCCTTTGTTTTTTTATTTATTTTTTCAACTTTACCTTTAACCTACTTATCCATTTACTTTTGCTGTTTATAATGAAAATACTTCTCCTTTTACCCTCCCCTCCACCTTTTTAAGAGCCTTATCTTTTCAATGGCTACTTACAATCACTTTAGACTATAGATTTTATGTCTCTTAACTCTTATGCAAGTGAGACAGTACTTATAAAATTTGTCTCTCTCTAAGTCATTGTATGTCCCTTGAAAACAAAGACAGTGCCACAGACTCAGTCTGGGTCAACCATAATATGAGAATAAATTATTTCTGAATTTCTTGTTACATATTTATATGAATTAGAACAGAAGCAGACTTAACTCTGGGCACACTGGGTGTGCGCCCTGGGCCCCAACTTCTGAAGGGTCCTGCAAAATCCCAACTTTACACTTTTTTCCAATAACACCAAGTTTGGTTTTGTATGTGCAATTTAACATTAATAGTACATATTTTTTATTTATTTAAAAATATAGTTTACATGTATTTTTTAAATTTTTTTTATTATTCATTTTAGAGAGGAGAGGGAGAGACAGAGAGAGAGAAAGAGAGGAGAGACAGAGAGAGAGAAGGGGGGGAAGAACTGGAAGCATCAACTCCCATATGTGCCTTGACCAGGCAAGCCCAGGGTTTCGAACCGGCGACCTCAGCATTTCCAGGTCGATGCTCTATCCACTGCGACACCACAGGTCAGGCTAGTTTACATGTATTTTTATTTTCCCTGTCTCTGTCTTTTTTTTAAGGGGCCCAATATTTTCTTCTGGGCCTAGGGCCTCAACTGACCTTTATCCACCTCTAATTAGGTATCATAATTAATAATGGAAAAGTATAAGTTTTAATCAAGAAACATCAAACACAACATGAAAGTATCTGACCAAACTGAAAGTTTTCAAAGGGGTCAGGAATCAGTTAATGGGTTTTCAAAACAGGGTAAGAAAGAGCTACGAAAATGTAAAGAAAGATGCTTTCAAAAAAGATTTGTTTGTTGTATGTTTAGAGCTCTCAAGGAGGATGGGTGGGTGGTCCTTATGTCTCTTAATGCAAGTTTTATGAGAGGGGCTTCAGTTGAATCATTTTTTTATTGATTTTAATTTATTGTGTTTACTTAGATTCTAGTGTTGCCCCAAATGCATCCTCCCTCCCGTTTTCCCCTCAACATTTCCCTTGCCTTGCTCCTGATAGCGCTCTTCCCCCTTCCCTTCAGGTTTATCCCATCCTTTCATCCCCTTTCCTTCTGTCCTCTTTTCCTCTGGTCCCTTTGATCTCTGCTCTGTCACAATTCCATTCCTCAGTTTGCATTATTCATTGGATTCCTCAAATGAGTGAGGTCATATGATATTTTTCTTTTTCTACCTGGCCATTCTTAACGTTAAAAACCTGCTTTTTATAGTGGACGGTAGGAGATTGTGGTGTATTAGTCAGGGTTTTCTTATAATGAAGATATCTATAAATCGATAGAGATAAAGATAGAGACAGAGATTGAGATAGAAACAGAGACAGAGGTAGATGTAGAGATAGAAGTAGAGGTAAAGGTAGAGACAGAATAAAGGTAGAATAGTTTTTCTGGAAAACCCAGTTCTCACTCTTAAGGCCTTCATCTGATTGGATGAAGCTCATTATCAAGAAGAATCCTCTTTATTTAAAGTCATCTGATTCTAAATATTAACTACATCTACAAAATACCTTCACAAGAAGTATCTAGATAAGTGTTTGATTGGATAACTGGGCACTATAGTCTATTCAGATTGATACATGAAACTAACTACCACACTTTTGGAGATGATGGTAGACATAAATAAAAGGCAGCTTCTCAACCGGATTTGATCTGTTTCACCAGAGTTTTCCAGGACAAAACATGTATGGTCCTCATAATCTGAGAGAGATCACGAATTAAATCATCTTAAATTCTGTTGACTAAGACTCCCTAAAATGGGGTACAGCCTTCATCCCAGAGCTGTGAAGGTATCATCCTAGAGACTGAGAAGGGGGTTGATGATGAGCTGGAAAATCATGTATGACTATCAAAGGAAGCAGGTAAGATGGTCCTGACAATGAGGGTTAAGTCGCCACAGTGCTCCAAGTGCTCTTCAGAAGAGGTGGTTATATATAAGAGCCGCTACCAGAAGCCTAAAAGTCAGTATTTGTTTGTAAAGTAAGACTTTTCTCTCCACCATACCACTTAATACTTAAGTAGTTGCAAATAGTACCCAGTGAGTGAGAAGGAGTAGTGATGAGCATGGGTGAGGGAGCCAAGAGAGCTTATTCCCAGGCTGTAGATAGCCAGCCCACAGCCAGCTGGAATTGGAGAAGTGAAGTAGATTCATCTTTGAAAGAAATTGTAATCTATCTATCTATCTATCTATCTATCTATCTATCTATCTATCTATCATCTATCTATCTATTTATCTATCTATCTATCTATAATCTATCTATCATCTATACATGCTATTCTATAATATCTGGTATTAACCTACAATTTAATATCAGTCAGTCATCTTGTATATTTTAAGATACCTTCATTTGTTTGCTTTAAAGCAAAAAAAATTCCAAAACCTATTAAATTCTGGAACTTTAGAATCTAATTTCCCTCATGCCTTTCTTCTGGTATCATGCATATATTTATGTACCTTAAAAACCAAATACATGTGTCTCAAGGGCCAAATAGAAAAATCAAGATGGCATAGGAAAAAATAGGTGCAGTTAAATAATATTAAGAAAAACAACCATGGAATTTTTAAGCCAGGTTTGTGGGTCTGTGACAAAAACTTGTGAGAAGTTTTCCTCCCTGGCTTCTCCCTTTTGAGAAGTTCTACTGACCTCATGTTTCTTACTGCAGCAACATAAGTTCTCATGAAATATGGGCATTGCTTCTCTCATCTCCCATGGCCAACAAGTTACCATTTTTTTCTCCATGATTTAACCAGCTATTTCGAAATGGCATTCATAAGTCCTTTATGAATGAGACTCTGGTTTCCATTCCAACCTCATCTCTTACCATATTTTTTTTTAATGAACTACAGGTATATATTTTAGTCAAGTAGAACTACAGAAAAATTTCAATGATCGTAGGTAAAATTAGGGCACAGATAAAACCAAGTCATTGTTAAAACAAACTACAGATATTTAAAGGGGGGAATTTATTGTGGTTACTTTCAAAAGGAACATGAAAGCATTATTCTTATCAAAGCTTGATGACAAACAGCTAGTGGGTAATGAACTTTTATTGCCTGTTCTTGAGCAGTAGAGTTGTCAGATCTTGGTGCCAAATTATGGCAGTTAGGCTCCAAGCCCTGCTTTAGTGAAAGCAGCCTTTCCCATTAACCTCCAGGACATCCTTAGAACAGAGTGGTAACATTGCCCTTCTATTCACACAAACCTGACCAATCTTCTCTACTGCACGTGAATTAAGAGTAAGGATATAATAGAATAACAGGCAAAAGCCTAGATTTTGGATTAATTAACAAATTGAATTAATTTTCAGCTGTATGCTTGCTATCTGTGTTACCTTTGGATACACTGCAAACAGTCTCTCAAAGCCTTGAAATTCTCATCTGGAAAACTGAATTTCTATTTATTTATGATTTACCACAAAACAAAACTAAAAAGGGAAAAAACTTGCAAATTAAATTGCTTGGAGACTGCTAGTCTAAATTTTGAGAATATGAGTTTTACAGATACAACTTTTCTTTTTCTTTAAAACTGTTAGTGCCAAAATGTCTAAACTCAAAAAATATAGTGATCTTATTTTTACTTTTCTCAAAACCATGGAGGATTCAACTTCTGATGGATTTTAACTGCTCATTTATACAAGTGCTATCACTGAAACTATTATTGGTTCCATTTCCCTTACTTTTTGTTAAATAAATTTGTGCATTTAACTTTCAGGCTTGAAATTAAAAAGCCAAGCATATAAAACAGGAAAAAGTACTTTTAAAATGTCATTTTTCTCTTCAAAAACAACAAAAACTCTCATTTACATTTTATGTAATGTTAGCTAGTTTTTTTTTCTAGGCAAATATTTGTATAGTTGCAATTAATCCTAAATAAAATTCTGTGCTCTGCTTTATTCATGCAATGAGAAAAGCAAGTCTCTGAATTATCTTAACTGCTTTGTTAATATAATTTTAAAGACTGCAAAAAGATATTTCATTTAAAGTTGATACTCCGATGTACTTAATTTATATTTCTACTCATAGATTGTTTAGAAAATAATTGTTTTAGCATTTGTTTTTTAAAAAAATTCAACATTTTAAATAATATTTAGGGAATCTCCACATGCTTACAGATTATTACAATGCTGTTAGATTAATGTTTGGACTGTTTGCCCCAAATAGAGTCACCTGGTAACACAACAAAAGAATTTCAGTCTTTTTATATTTATGCCCATATGTAACAATGTAATGAGTCACTTTTAGCATGTCATTGTATCTAGAGAAATTATCTATGATTATTTCTTCATTTATTTGAGCATTTAAAATTTATTATTATAGCCCTGGCCGGTTGGCTCAGCGGTAGAGCGTCGGCCTAGCGTGCGGGGGACCCGGGTTCGATTCCTGGCCAGGGCACATAGGAGAAGCGCCCATTTGCTTCTCCACCCCCACCCCCTCCTTCCTCTCTGTCTCTCTCTTCCCCTCCCGCAGCCAAGGCTCCATTGGAGCAAAGATGGCCCGGGCGCTGGGGATGGCTCCTTGGCCTCTGCCCCAGGCGCTAGAGTGGCTCTGGTCGCAGCAGAGCGACGCCCCGGAGGGGCAGAGCATCGCCCCCTGGTGGGCAGAGCGTCGCCCCTGGTGGGCGTGCCGGGTGGATCCCGGTCGGGTGCATGCGGGAGTCTGTCTGTCTCTCCCCGTTTCCAGCTTCAGAAAAATACAAAAAAAAATTATTATATATCAAAAGCTATTACAGATGCTGAAACAATACACTGGAGAACAAGATAGAAATACTTCCTTTTTCTAGAGTTGCAATTTTATTAGAGTAAGAGAATTTTATTGTAAATCAAGTAAGAAGTATAAAAATGAAAGATGGACAAGAGGAAAGAAAGAAAAGAAGAAAGGAAAGGTGAAGGAAGGAAGGAAGGAAGGAAGGAAGGAAGGAAGGAAGGAAGGAAGGAAGGAAGGAAGGAAGGAAGGAAGGAAGGAAAAGGAAAGGAGGGAGGGAAAGAGGAAGGAAGGAAGAAAGGAAGGAAGGAAGGAAGGAAGGAAGGAAGGAAGGAAGGAAGGAAGGAAGGAAGGAAGGAAGGAAGGAAGGAAAGAAGAATACATGAAATAAAGAAGTAAATAGAGAATGAAGAAAGCAAGCCCTGGCCAGTTGGCTTAGCATTAGTGTGTCGGCCCAGAGTGTGGATGCCCCAGGTTTGATTTCTGGTCAAGGCACACAGGAAAAGCAACTATCTGTTTCTCCATGCCTCTTGCTCTCCCTTTTCTTTCTCTATCTCTCTCTTCCCATTCCACAGCCATGGCTCGTTTGGAGCAAGTTGGGCCCAGAGACTGAGGATGGCTTAATGACCTTGCCTCAGGCGCTAATATAGTTCAGTTGCTGAGCAACAGAGCAACAGAGCAACTGGCAGATGGCCAGAGCATTGCCCCATGGTGGGTGCGGAGTGGATCCTGATTAAGGTGCATGCGGAAATCTGTCTCTCTGCCTCCCCTCCTCTCACTTAAGAAAAAATAAATTAAAAGAAGAATAAAGGAGGCCCAATAATAAAAAAAGGTTTGGTAGGCAATTGAATGTTAATATTTAGTGTGCTTAATTAGGAGTCAATAAAATATTTTAAAGATGTGACTAATGAACCAAAAACAAATTTAAAATAAAAACATTAATATGTGACTATACAAATGGTTAGGAAATAATGTTTCAAAGTTCATAATTTTTTTAATAAAAATAAACAAGTGAAATATAAATTAATTATGGAAAATTCAAGACTCATATGTAATTAATATTCATTGTCTACAACAGCGGTTCTCAACCTGTGGGTCGCGACCCCGGCGGGGGTCGAACGACCAAAACACAGGGGTCGCCTAAAGCCATCAGAAATACATATTTTATTTAAAAATGTATTGTATAATAAATATGTATTTTCTGATGGCTTTAGGCGGCCCACAGGTTGAGAACCGCTGGTCTACAATTAAAGGAGTGTGTCTTGATTAACTAGCTCCAAAGTTACCCAGTGGAAATTTGAAAATAAGGGTTATTCCTCATCTTTCTACACTTGTGGGATAATCAGCTTAAAGTCAGCTGTTAAGAATGGAAGACCTTTATAAAATTCATTTTACCTTAAATAGCTCCAGAAACCTGAGGCACAGAACCCTTTGTTTTGCCAATGCAGGCTGGAATGCTAACACAGATATTAATCCATGAGTGCATTACTCAGGCAAAATTAATCATGCTTACTTCTCATTGATATTAAAAAAAAACAACATCTGATTATATTATCAACTTTATTTCCTACTGGCCAGAGCAAAAGAAGCATTTAGAGAAGGACACCTGGCTCCATATTTTTCTGAGAGAAGGTCTTGGCTTCTCCTAATTAGGATGTCTGAATATGTTCCAAATAGATTTGTTTGTAATCTTCTTTACAAATAATAACTGAACACATGATGATTAAAAGGGACTTCCAAATGCAAATATCTCAATTAGAGAAGATATGATTCCAAGAAAGATAATAAGCCTGCAATTGATAAGGTGGTTCCTAAAAATATTCATATTTCAGTACCAGTTTTCTGAGAGTGTTAAATAGTTATCTCTCTCCTTTTTTTTTTTTTTTTTTGCCATTTATATGGTACCCAATTAGGATTGTGTAAAGGATAGTATTTCTTAGGCTGAACATTATACCTTTGATTTTTCTCTCTTTATTGCAATTGCTAAGTTTTCAATTGCCTGGAAATTTCCCAATTTGAGGCTGAGCTAAGCATTATAGTTGAGCAGTTGTCTGCATAACAATGTTTTTGAAAATTAATTAGGCATTGAGATAATGATCATATATCCTCTTTGGGATTCTCACTTGTCAAGAAATAGTATGAACTATTTTTTCCAAATTGTGTGGTGGCTTATACAACGAGAAAGCCAGTTCAGTGTAGGCATCTTTTGTTTTTAAGTGCCATCTTCTATTGTGAAATTAAATTAAGCAAGCCATATCAATATTAGTGCTATTTCCCATTTCTTAATAAGTTCATATTTACAGCAGTGTAAGAAATGTCTGGTTTAGCTTGGTCACTGGGTACCTTATAAAGAACTAAAAGTGTATTAATCAGTTCTAATATCAGGAAATATAAGTAGATATGTTTTATAATTTTTTTCTCTTCCTCGGTGCATGGGTCATTGCAAGGAGTGATTTTGCCATCATTTTAAATTAGTTTTTTGCCAATTAGGCTGCCTAAAAGAATCCTCCAACCCCAGAGATTCAAATGAATTGATCTGCAGTGATGTTTGGCACAGCATTTTACTCAGCTTTCTAGATCACATCCACTACTCATATTTGTCAGGGTAGGGTAAGGGGACAAGTGAGAGCCCAAAGTAATATGTTTAAATATTCTGATCCTCTGCATTAAGTAACCAAATTTCCAGTAAGAGATCCTTGATTATCCCTCCTTGACAAGTAAGGAGGAGGTAGGATTTAAAAGACCAAATTCACATGTTGAATTTGAAGACTTCAGAGTTCTCACAAAAATATGCCATCAGGGAGAGAGTCAGACTGCCCCATCCAAAGACCTTCTCCTGCTCCTTATTTTTCCACCCCAACTCTATCCTGCCCAGTAGTAGCACACTTGTATGAACACCACACCGTTCCAGTCTGTAGACACTCTGGCTGCCTGTGGAGCTGCTTTTGGGACTGGGTTTGCACACAACAGACAAAACACAGTCAGCCCTTGACAAGATGGACAAAAGACATAGCTTCTGCAGGCCCTCGAAGTGGACCAGGGCTTTTTTCTCAGGAAATTCTGGAGTCCTGCGTCCTTGGAACACAGGGTTAAAGGAAAGAAATACAGACTTTGTGTGAGAGTGACCCTCAAGGCAAGAAGCTCCACCTGGAGAGAATCACAGCAGGTCTCTTATAAAAGCAAATGGGACAGGGAAGATTCCCATTAAGACCTATGGCTCCACACTTCTGTGTTAAGTTTGCATAGTGCTTTAGGTCTTAACAAACCAATGCCTAAAAATGGTATTCTCAAGTTTAGTGAATGACTAATCCTTAGCATTATAAAGCATTTTTTATTATTATATTATTTGAAACTACACCCTAGGCATGATATTACTTTCATGCAATTATAACCTAAAAATAAATCCTGATTTCTATGTCTATATACATACATGTGTACAATCACATCTCTGTCTCTCTTTGTCTTTTTCTATCACTTTGTTCTCATGTCCAATAGACTTCTCTATCTCATTCTTTTCCATTTTTTTGTTGTTCTTTCTCTAATATATGCCATATATCTTTCTTGCTGTCACTCTTGTGACTCAGTCTATCTCTTTAACATATATACAATATCACAAACATTCAAAAATACACCCACATAAGCCCCAGAAAGACTGAAATGTAGGCATATGGAAGAGTTAGGTATAGATATGACTTGATCAGGATATTCAGAAATTGATAACTATAAACATAGCTTAAATCCAAACCAGAATGCTCCTCTTAGAAAAAAAATTCTTATACAAGATGTTTTTTATACCTTTCACATATTTCTCTGGACTGGAAGAAAATAAATAAATATATCTGAAATGCCACTATTTTAATTAAGAATATATGCTGAGTTCAATTAAATAAACGCAGAGTAGTTATTCCTTTGGGTAGACAGATGGCATATGCCATCTACTTACTAAGGAGAGAAAAGGACAATATTGAATGCACTTTAGGGGCAATTAATTGATGAAGGGAATGATGGCAACAGCCAAATGAGAAAGGACAAAAGTGTATGACATTTTATTAAATAACTGAATGATTGTTGTACCCTTTTTAAAAGTGATAAATTTGATTCAGAAGCATCTCTCTTTAATTCCATCGAGATTAGTGTGGAGAGGACCACATTAAACAAAATGCTATAGACCATCCATGGCTTTGTTATCAAGCAACTGCTTCCTGTTTAATTTAGAAACAAAACTCTAAATTATATTATTTTACTTCTTTCTTTTTTGGTGTTTATATATAATTTAAAAAAACCGTGATGGTAAAATATATAAAAAAACAAATACATGTGGTACATTCTACTTCTTTCAGTTTATTTTCCCATTTTAATAATTGTGTAAACATTTAAAAGATTCTGCTTTTTATTTTGGAGAAGAGGTATGTTGGCCTTTAGAACATAATTTAAAGAGAACTAAATATTATCAATACACGTAAAAAATAACCTTCTTAGATCTAGCTAGAAATGTTGATATCTGTTTGATATTCTTCAAATAAATGACAGGCATACCTCATTTTATTGCAATTTGTTTTGTTAAACTTCACAAACATCGCATTTTTTTCCACAAACTAAAGGTTTGTATCAACATTAACATCAAGGCAAGACCCTCCACCAGCAAAAAGATTCTGACTCACTGAAAGTTCAGATGATGGTTAACATTTTGTAGCAATGAGGTATTTTTTTTAAAGTAAGTTATACTCATTTTTAAATATAATGCAATTAATGCACATTTAATAGACTATAATACAGTGTAAACATAACTTCTTCATGTACTAAGAAACCAAAAATTTCCTGTGACTTGCTTTATTGCAATAGTTACTTTATTGTGGTATTCTAAAACCAAACCCATAATATCTCCAAGGTATGCCTGTAATTAAAGTAGATTAAAAGAATGCAAATGTGGTTTTAAATTTTTTTATTTGATAATTTTATTACTTATATATTAATTTCCAACCAAGCTTAAGTCTGCAGTCCTTTATACTTAATTAATTTGACTAATTACTTGTGATATTTACTGCCATTGTAAAGTAACTAAAAACTGAGTTTTTTCAAAATGATCACAACATGTAATCATATATTATCTGTATTCGCATAGTTTATGCATTCTATATGGGCATACAATATAGAATCATTTTATTCTTTTTATATTTATTATTTAATGTCTTTAAGAGTTGAGAATTGCCATCTGTAATTTTGTAATACACTGGAAAACAATATTATGAAAAAATTTGTAAATGCTGTGTCAAATTGTAACATGACCTTTTAAAAAACCTATGTTAAATATTTCTAAAATATTCTAAATTTTGCTTTAATCAGCAACCTTCTAAAAATTTAAAAACATATGTCCTTATACACTTTGTAGAGGAACAAATATATGTAATTTTTATAATAATTAAGCTTCTTATTCTTTGTCTTAAGATTAGTCTTTAAGAGAACCTAAATTCCATTACTTTCCTTTATTTAAATTCTGAGAGCCTAAAAGCTCTCCTATAGAGGGGGAAAAATCATATATCAAATGATAGAACTGCAGAAACTTCAAATTCTAAAAAGAGAATTAATTACAAGGCCATTTCTAGATTCTCCTTTTTGATTCAAATGAAGTTGTAAACTCTGTTTGCTTTTTTAGAATCTTTTAAACAACAGGGAATTATTTTCCATATTTCATTAATGAAAAGGAGGATTTAAAACCATTTTCATGGTTAATGTCTCTGCACCTTGATTTACTACAGAAAACAGAAGAGTTGGTAGCTATCCTTAACCACTTACTCTAAGAGCCAAAAATATATTTTAGTAAATGCTTTCGAAGCTAAGGCAGCTGCTTGTCAATTAAGTGAGGTTTTCTATTGGTCTTGGATCCTTTCTCAACATAGATTTTCTTGATTAAAGTTTCCCTCTTTATTCATATTTCTGAAAATGCATGTGTTAAATGTGGTAAAACTAAGCAATTATACTAGTCAGAGTCATATTCCTTTAAATATTTAACCTATGAGCAATAAGAAATGGGCTGAAAAAAAGTGAGATGTAATTGCATATTTCTTATTCCTAAATGGGATGTTCCAAATACTGGTTCTCTCTTTAAAGATATGATATATTAAATGTCCTATAAAGAAAACAGGTATTCAAAATGTTGCTGTGTCTACATGACGTCCCAACACTTATATATTGCTATAAAATCTTTCCAACTGCTTAGGAGGAAAAGAACTTGACTGTTTACAAAAACTTTTTTCCTCCTGTTTCCTCTTTAGACTGCACGAAGGCAGTGAAGGTGATTAATGTGATTTCACATATCATAAATTTGGCAAATACATACCCATGAAAACTACTTAACTAAATATGTGATTTTTGTTCTTCAATAAGTTCATTTATATTCATAATATGGCAGCATCTACTTGGAGGATTTTGTGAATTGAGTCACTAGAATTTACGTGAGGATGTGAAGTGTGGTTTTTATTTTATTTACCCAATCATTCAGCTCTTTGGTTCCATAGACTAAAATGAAGTAGGAGAAGGGGAGTAAGACTGTTGTCAAAACTTATACTAGTCCTTAAAATGAAAGAAAATGGCCACACTCAGAGCTAATGCCGTTGAACAGCACCAAACAATATATACCTCGTGGGACAGTTTTATTTACAGGTAATTTAATAATTTTCTCTCGCTTTTTAAAAACTTTTCAATATGATTATATATATATATTTACTTTTTTTCAATATATATATATATGATTTACTTTTAAATATATATATATATATTTACTTTTATTAAAGTACAATGTAGCAACCTTTAAGTTTTTTGTTGTTCTTATTGTTTCCCCCACACACACTGGGGAAAGAGTCTATTCAAACTCTCCTCTCCTTGTATTCCTTCTATCTTTATACCTGTGCCAGTGAACAATGAGCCTTATTTGCATGAAGTTATTCTTGCATAAAATTATTCTTGCTGAAGGAAAATCAGAGCAGGAGTTGAGATAAATTAACGTGATCACTCTGCATGGTTATTAGGGGAGAGCACCCTCCCTCTAAACCTGCCCACTAATGCTGAAAGGTTTGCACAGAACCACCAGATGTTGTAACAGAGATGCAGGTGGGGCACAGCTGTGCAGGTAGGGATATAAGTGGAGACGTTTTGAAACACTGTGCCTAAAATATGGGGGCGTAATGGAGGTGTTTGATTTTGGAACAGGTTCACAGAAGGACCATTTCATAAAACAGTTTTCATACTGCATGTATACATAACTGCCCACTTATTAAGAGAGAGAGAGAATTCAAGGTCTTGTATTGAGAAGGAAGCATTCACAGAAACATCTTCCTCCTCTTGTTAGGAACTGAGGAATGTAAAGGTAGACCTCAAGACATAACAAAGTGCTGCGTGCACTGTATGCAGTGAGTCATAAAATCAAAGAATGGAGGTGGAGGAGAACTTTCTTCCTTTATCCTTCTACTCCTTCTCCTTTTCCTTCTCTTAGTATCTCAGTGCATTGTAAAGCCAAAAGTTGCCCGAGTTAATAGAATCAACATCATTGCTTAGTGTAAGTATGTATTATTTGGGAAAATCAGTCTTGATTATTATCACAAAACTAAACTGTACTTCACTCATACAATGTTTCAGTTGTGTCCAGGAAAATGCCAATAAAAGTTTATATTAATCTGAATTGTGATATAGATTTTTATTTGTTACATTTGCCAACAAACCAATTCTTTTTTATAAGGGCTATGCAAAACTACCAGAAATTGTAAGTGTTTTATATCTGCAAATATATCTAAAGATTTTGCACGATCAACATTATTGCCTTATTAGGTGTAATGCTGAGACTCGTCTCAGAACAAAAATGTTATCTTCTAACCCCTTACATAGTACAAAAATTGTTAATTACTTTACATTATCAATGTAAAATAATTTTAAAAGTACATAAAGCCAGTTATTTATGTCTTACTTCGGGTACGTCATGAGATGACAAGCTGTTTGGAGAAGACAATTATGCTTGGAAAAATAAAACACAACAGAAAAATAAAAGACTAAATATGAGATGAATTGACTCCATAAAAATAACATTGGCGGTAGAGCGTCGGCCTAGCGTGCGGAAGACCCGGGTTCGATTCCCGGCCAGGGCACACGGGAGAGGCGCCCATTTGCTTCTCCACCCCTCCGCCGCGCTTTCCTCTCTGTCTCTCTCTTCCCCTCCCACAGCCGAGGCTCCATTGGAGCAAGGATGGCCCGGGTGCTGGGGATGGCTCCTTGGCCTCTGCCCCAGGCGCTAGAGTGGCTCTGGTCGCAACATGGAGACGCCCAGGATGGGCAGAGCATCGCCCCCTGGTGGGCAGAGCGTCGCCCCCTGGTGGGCGTGCCGGGTGGATCCCGGTCGGGCGCATGCGGGAGTCTGTCTGACTGTCTCTCCCTGTTTCCAGCTTCAGAAAAATGAAAAAAAAAAAAAAAAATAACATTGGCATGAGTCTACAGGAGCCAAGCAGTGTTGTTGAGGACTGGAGTTTGTGGACATCACTCATTCATAGAGTTGCCAAAAATCAAAGCCAACTCTATGACATATAATATGCACAAAGCCAGTTAAAGAGATACTTTTCCAGATCTTATTTTGCTTTTTGATCCAAGTTTCAAATTGTGTTATTATTACTAAATGCATTTATATAAACACACAGATACACCTATAAGTATACATTAAAATGTTTAAATCTAAATGTGCTTTTTTGGAAACCATATTTTGTATGTTTTTATAAATGGATTTTTTATAAAAATTTAAGAAATCATCTCAGAGAATCTTTTCTCAAGATCTTTTTTTTCTGAAAGTTAGTATGTCTTTAGGTGTTTTATTGGAAACCTCCATAAAGTATGAGAATCTGGACTTATTAAGAGAAGTTCTTTCATTTGCATAATTCCAGAATCTTACTTCATTATTTTCTGCTAGAATACCATGACAAAATTGGGTTTTCAAAGCTTTCTAAACATTGTCTTGCTAAAGCTATAGTTCAGCATGTCCCAGTCACAGCATATATTCTTGTGGGATAAATGGCTCCATGTAGAGGTATTCCAAAATCACCATGGAAATCATCTGGGTGTGGTTCTGCTCTCTACATTTTCCTGATCTATTTAGATTCTATGTACACAGGCTGAGCTGGAAGTGTAGCTATGATGCCATACCCTGTTACTTTTTTTCTCAGCCTCCTAATTCCTGAACATGATCCAAGATGGGGCTACAATACTTATTATCCAAGGCAACATGCATGACATCCTTCCATGGGTTATCCATTGATATGTTGTTGTTGGAGCATCTACTGAGGGTTGAGGCCCAGCTGTGCCACATTATAGCAGCTGTGGGTGTAGGAACTGCCTGGGTATTGGCAGGAAAACTGCTCCTGGTCTGGCAGAACAATGCTATCCTCAGGATATATTGCAATATCCATCTTAGAATTCCAACCCCCATCTTGGGTGGACTCGAAATGGAAGATTCCATGTAAACCTTTTTTTTTTATCCTCAATCTTATAAAACATTGTTTACCTCTCATTTTATATCCAAAGATTTATCCACCTAGAAAACTTTGTTTCTTTTTTCAAAAGAAAACAAAACAAACATATATATATGTGTGTGTGTATATATATATATATATATATATATATATATATATATATATATACACATACATACATATAAATACTGTATCTACACAGATGTGTAATATATATACATATATTTTTTTGGAAACAGTATTTCAGAAAACAAGTTTTCATAGCAATGTAAGAAATTATTACTTTTATTAATCTATGAGTTTTTAACTAAATATCCAAATTAAAGTTTTTGAATTACAAATATCAGGAGTTAGATGCAAGGGATGCTTCTGCAGGTGGATGAGATCCTTAAAAGGCAACAACACCTGCTGCTTCAATTCTTTACTTTTACCCATCTCTGGAGTTGATAGAGTACATTTATATACCTAGCTTTTCTTTTCCTTTCAAAGTATATGAAGTCATCTTAAATGGATATCATTTCAATAAATTATAAGTAGTACTTTACTTCAAAGTCATACCAAAAATATATACTGTGAAAGATTAAAATGTATAAAAGGTATTAAGTAAAATGATCGCTACACTAGCTTCTGGTTTTATATCCTCTCCAGGTCAACTATTCTGTCATCAACTTTATACCCTAGCTACTTCTGACTTCCTGTAAATTCTATGATGTCGAAAGAATGAGGTTTTACCTAGAATACCAGGCTCTAAATATTTTAATTACCCCCATGTTGTCAATGGAGTTTTCCCTAGGTATCTTCTGGAAATGACTCCATTACCTCATTCACCACCACCTGGATAGCACATGCTCTGCTTGTTCAGTTAAGGGAACTGGGAGTAGATCAAATAGGAAAAACTCTGCCACATCTTGCATGGCCTGGGTTACAGTTCTCAAATGAGGACACGTTGATAAATTTACTAGATCTAGCACATATTCTAAGTATTTTTTAATCAGTAATAAATTAAAATTCACTTCTCAGAAATTCCAGATAGTATCTGTATTATTTCAAAGAGACAGGAACAGAATTCTTCACCCATTGGACTTTTTCTTTCTTCCTCTTCTTTTTCTTGTGTGTGTGTGTGTGTGTGTGTGTGTGTGTGTGTGTAAATCAGTGATCTACCCCAGTGAAACTTAAGACCTTATGTTCCCATTAGTAGCTAATATATTTTAATTTATTTCTTTTTAATTTTCCACTAATAGAGAAAGAAAGAGATATAAACTCATTATTTCACTTAGTTGTTGTATTTTGTTGTGCACCAATGGATTGTTTCTCCTATGTGCCCTGACCAGAGATCAAACCTGTGAGCCTCAGTGTGCAAGGATGATGTTTTATCCACTAAGTCACCTGCCAGGGCCAGTAATTAATATTTAAGAAGCATGTCAAAGCCTGTCTATTAAATCAAATTTTCAATCATTATTATGTATGTTTTATTCATATTATTCTACAACATACTAATCTGATTATTGGGGGAAAAAAGTAGGTCCTAGTAGATGGTGGATTTTTACCATAATTATTATTTTACCCTTTATAAAACTTAAACGCACATATGCTTTGCCAGATACTGTGTTGGCTCTAATTTGTTCTCCAAACCTTCCTAATAGAAAATATCATTTCTACTTTCTCTAACAAAGAAATTAGACTTTGGAAGATTAAATAACTTACCCAAAATCACTCAGCTATTACTTTGCATGTAAGACTATTCACCCGAAAACTTCACACTCCCTTATGCAATGCAAAATTTTATTTTAATATAACCATAAAATAACCAGGTGGGAAAACCCCTGAAATTGAAACAAGTGGTCTGTAGCTGGCAGAAAAGTGAAAATAGAGTGAGGAGAGTGAAGGCTGAGAAAAAAAAATTGGATCCAGGCTTTCAAGTTAAAACTTCTATTTGACATAAAAGTATAAAAATAAAAATTAAAGTGAAAGAAAAAAGGAGAACTAAGATCTATTTTTTGCCTAACATTTTTCATCAACATACTAGGCACTTCAGTATGTTGTCTCATTTAAATTTCACAACAATGCTCTAAGGTTGAGGTTTGTTGACTACTTTAAAAGATAAAGAAATTAAAAGACACAAGATTAAGTTAAAATTCACACAGGTAGAGAGTATTGATGTTTGACTTAAAATTTTTTTTAAAGGAGTCAGTCCCTTTTGAAAACTGGATTTTTTTTTAAGACTTTTATTTATTCATTTTGGAGAAGAGACAGAGAGAGAAAGGGGGGGAGGAGCAGGAAGCATCAACTCCCATATGTGCATTGACTAGGCAAGCCCAGGGTTTCGAATCAATATATTTTTTTTGAATCTCATAGCATGCACATATTTTCTACTGCAGTTAAGGCCATTGTTACTTTTAATTTAAATTATAGTATAAACTTATTTATATATTTTCCATTAAACACTCCTAATTATGTAGCTAAACAAATATTTCAGTATCTATTTAAGTTTGGGTTGCTTCTCAAGCTATAAAATTTCAAAATATAATTTTACCTACATCAAAGTAAGCCAACTGTCCAAAACTCGCCAAGTTATTGTATTTCTAACTGATGTTTAAAATTACCAAGCAGGAATTGAATGCCTTCAATAGTCCAAGAAGTTTTATACGGGTTATCTCACTTAATTCCGTGAGTTAGAGAGCACGGACATAATATTACAGAGGATAAAACTGTGATTTAGAGCTCTGCTAAGTTAAAACTGCTGTTAGGTAAGAGTAATCTCTTTTTTTTACTCCAGTCTTTATGTTTCTTAATATCCTTTTCTTATTTTCTCTACAAAAGAGAAAAAAATTCATTGGTGAAAAAAATACATTAACTCTATCTACATCATGAAGCTACTGAGTGATTCTTTTCCTAAACTATACTAATGAGTTTTTCACATTGTGACTTACAGGTAGATTCAAAAACTTTGGAATTTTGTATTTATGGGAAGTAAAAGTGATTTTAAAAGTAAAATTGATTTTAAAATCTATAATTTCTATTGACAAAAACCAGAAGAGAAGCTAAATATTAAAATAATAAATTTAAAATTAACGATTAGATACTCTGTGACTCACAGACTTCCTTACACTCAAGGTCAGAAACATTATAAAGTACATTGTCTCCAGAATGCTAGCAACAAAATTAAGATTTAAAAAAACAAGGCCCTGGCCAGTTGGCTCAGTGGTAGAGCGTCGGCCTGGTGTGCAGAAGTCCCGGGTTCAATTCCCGGCCAGGGCACACAGGAGAAGTGCCCATCTGCTTCTCCACCCCTCCCCCTCTCCTTCCTCTCTGTATCTCTCTTCCCCTCCTGCAGCCAAAGCTCCATTGGAGCAAAACATGGCCTGGGCACTGGGGATGGCTCCATGGCCTCCACCCCAGGCGCTAGAGTGGCTCTGGTTGCAACAGAGCGACGCCCCCGATGGGCAGAGCTTTGGCCCCTGGTGGGCATGCCGGGTGGATCCCAGTCGGGCGTATGCGGGAGTCTGTCTGACTGCCTCCCCATTTCCAGCTTCAGAAAAATATTAAAAAAAAATACTGACTGTTTAGTGAGGTTCAATATTTAGTTATTATAAAAATATTGGTGCATTATAATTTTTGTATAATATACCTCTAAAACTAGATTTTTTAAAAATTATAAAAAAAATACTATATTAGCACAAGATACTGAGCACATGCTCACATTTTTTTTGCTCTTTCTTGAGCAAACAGACAGGTAATTTTGAAAATTTTTTTTGGATTAGGCTTTGGCCGGTTGGCATAGTGGTAGAGCATCAGCCTGGTGTGTGAATGTCTCAGGTTTGATTCCCAGTCAAGGCACACATGAGAAGTGACCATTTGCTTCTCCATCCATCTCCTATCCCTTCTCTCTATCTCTCTCTCTCTTCTTTTCCCTCAGCCATGGTTCAAATAATTGGAGCAAGTTGGTTCTAGAAAGCATGGCCTCGTCTCAGGCACTAAAATAACTTGTAGCCGAACAATGGAGCAACAGCCCCAGATTGGTTGAACTTTGCTCCATAAGGGGCTTGCCAGATGAATTCTGGTTGAGGCACACGCGGGAGTCTGTCTCTCTACCTCCCTGACTTTCAGTTAAGAAAAAAAGTTTTTTGTTTTTTATTTTTTTAATTAAGAAATACCAATGCTGCTGGTATGTCCCAAGTAGAGACAACAAGCTTGCATATAATTTTTAAAAATGGACCAAGAATTAAGTTCCAAAGTTAATTCCTCTAAGGAGATCTATAAAATAAGACAAATTCTGACCCTAATCATAGAGTGGTAGAAGTCAGCACTTAATGTTTCTTTATTTCATGCATGTGTTTTTTGTCAAAGAAAATAATACATAGGGTTGTTTGATACTATCTTATTGCAAGCATATGTCATTTTTTAAAATCTTTATAATAAAAGGATAGATTATACACAATATATACACACATATAGATATATTTATCTAGTGATTAGAAAATTGAAAATTGCAATTGTAAAAAGAGAGTAACTTTTCCAAGTGGTAAGGTAGAACTTAGAACCAATGCTCCAATTTTATAGTCTAGAATCTTTTTCCCAACACTTGTCAGCAGGAAATTTCTGGCTGATATGTTATCCAAGAATTTTCCTGTGGATAATACAAAATTCTTTCATGTCTGCAGGCTCTCTTTGCTATAAATGCCAGGTATAAATAGTAAGTTCATCATAATAACCAATTAAAATTACTTCAGTAGTAGAGTATTTCCTTTAACATGTACTATACAGAATAAAGGAATTATTTCTATTACATATTATGTTTTTTCTGTCAAAATTCTCAAACCTTGAATTTTTCATGGAGCTTTTTTAATAATTTCAAATTTTGTTTATTCTGTTTATTAAAAAGTCTAATATGACCTTTAATTTTGCATTGCTAATAGCTCTCAGGGGTGGTTCCCGGGCTCTTTTCGCTATAGCACTTTAACAAGATTAATTGAGATCAAAGTTGATTTGGGGAAAGAACATAAGTCCAAACTGACCAGTAAATGTAACCGTGGGGATCATCAGGACAGCTTCTTCAGCTAGGAGTTCAGATTCTGGGGTGAGGCTGATAAAATAAATAAGACATATGCTTAGAAGCATGTTTCAGAATTAAACTGCCAAAGCAAGTACAGAAGGCTGGAAGGAGAGGCGAGAGGTATGGAAAAAATAGAAGGGGCAGTGAGACAACATCGAAGAGAACAAAATGTCCATGGTTTTATCATGCTGCAGTGCACTTGGATATCTTTTTCTCATAAGTTCTCAAATTTAGTAGATAAAGAATCACTTAAACAAATTACTAATTATGAATACAAATCTCATTTGTTATGTAGCAAGGATAGGAAACACAAAAAGCTTAAAATTGTATGGGGAAAAATTAAAATAAGCAATTCAATTAGAAGTATGCACAGGTATGGCGGCAGCCTGATAAGATAATCCATCTTATACTGTATTTCTACTCTGAACCTGCCCCACAGTGTTGCTATAAAGATGAAATAAATCAACACTTACAAAACATTAGAAACTCATAGTACATATTAAGTTATAATTATTTTTTTTTTGTATTTTTGCTTAAGTGAAAAGCAGGGAGGCAGAGAGACAGACTCCTGCATGCAACTGACCAGGATCTACCCGGCATGCCCAATAGAGGACAATGCTCTGACCATCTGGGCCATTGCTCCATTGCAACTGGAGCCATTCTAGCACCTGTGGCAGAGGCCATGGAGCTATCTTCAGTGTTCGGGCCAACTTTGCTCCAATGGAGTCTTGGCTGCGGGAGGGGAAAAGAGAGACAGAGATAAAGGAGAGAGGACAGGGTGGAGAAGCAGATGGACGCTTCTCCTGTGTGCCCTGGCCGGAAATCAAACCAAGGACTTCCACAGGCAGGGCCTATGCTCTACCACTGATCCAACTAGCCAGGGTAAGGTTACAATTTAAATGTAAATAGTAATAAATAATAAATGGGCAACATTCTTCTGACAAATACATTACTAGACATATGTTTTTTAATTCCCATTTAATGAATTCTTTTTTCCCAGAAATCTCTTACTCATTCAACAGTCTAGATCAGTTTATCATCTATTCTGTTGTTAATTTCCATTTGAGTAGAACATTTTTTTAATTATAATTTTTTTTCTGTACAACGTGCCTTTTTTCTTCTGATTTTCTGCCATTTTACTAGAATTATAGCAATAAGGACACCATTGTCAAATGTCAGTTTTGTAAAATCACTAAGCAACCTTCTGAAAAAATGGAGTTAAGCTTTTTGTTTATTGTAGTAGAAGAGAGCACCAACTCAGCAGAGCTTTGCCTGAGTGTCTGAGGCAGGAGGACAAGGTAGTTTGTCTGTGAATTTTAGATTTAGTTTAAGGTGGATCTTCTTAGAATACAACTGCAAAGGATTGGTGGAAACAGCAAAGCCAGAATTTCAGAGGCAAGAGATCAAAGGCTCTTAGGACACAGACTATCTATTGATCTTTCCATTGAAAACTTGTTTATTCATTTTTGTAGCAGACAATCAAGCCATTTGCTGTGATAAGAAATGGTAAAGCCATGGTAATATTATATGTAAATTATGTGGCGGTTTTTTCAGACTCCAGTGTCTTATCTAGCAATCAAAACATTTTCCTGTGTTTGAGTTTTAACAGGCAGACAATGGATTCTGAAACCAGAATGCTGGTTTTTAAATTCAGGTTCCTCAGTTTACCCACTGTCATTTTGCATAACATACTTACCTCTTTGTGTTGTTATTTCCTCATTTGCAAATAAAAATTATTATAATATTAGCTAGTCATGGGTTGTTATGAGAATTGAGTGAATTAATATGTGAAAAGTTTTTAAAATAATATCTTACCCATGGTGAACATTCAATAAATAAAAGCTATTATTTATCTAAAATTAAAAACTAGGGCAATAATTTTTGGTTCATATTAAAAACTATCTCTGTTATAACTGATGATCAAAAATTTAAAAAATATACTTTTTTTTTGTAGTGCCATCTCACTGTTTTAATTTTCAGTTCTTTAATGATATGTACAATGAACATCTTTCCAGACACTATTTGCTATCTGCATTTCTTCTTTGATGAGGTGTATGTTCAGGTCTTTTGTTCATTTTTATACAAGTTGTTTATTTTCTTATTGTTGAGTTTTAAGAGTTCTTTGTATATATATTTCAAATAAATGTATAGGGGTGACACTGGTTAACAAAATCCTATAAGTTTCACTTGCACAATTCTACAACACATCTTCTGTACACAGTATTGTGTGTTCACCAATCAGGTCAAGTCTCCATATAAAAAATATACTTTTTAAAATAATTTTTCCAATGTATATTAAATATTATTATTTATTATCTAGCTTAAAAAAGTACTAATTGACATTATAATTTTTTATCACATTTAAAAAAATATTCTGGCAACCCCTTAAAAACTTTAAATGTAGTTTTCACAATTTTTATCTGCAGTCCCCTATTCTTTTCACTCTAAATCATTTTCACTTCAGCTAAGATTCCTGATCTATTTCTTCTTACAAGTGTGAACACTGATAGCCCTCAATTGGCTTCTACCCAACACCGTGCCTTCCATACTTTTATTACACTTTTGTGCCAGACTGTTCTACCTACTATTATTCCTTAACTCAATTTCTCCCTGGTCTCCCAATTGCAAACAATTGGAATTATATTTAAGTCTGCCTAGCTCTTATTTGGCCTTTCCCCATAAGGCTCCCCTCACACAATGTAGAAAATGACAAATTCATTTTGGCCTTCATATTCTTACCCCGACTCTGTTCCTGTCACCATCTCTCTCTGGATCAGATATTTATTATCTCCTACATGACCTATTTCAGTTGCATTGCAATACTTTCTTTGGATTAAATCTATTGCTTTTTATAGTCATCTTACACACCATTGCCAGATTTTTAAAAATAACATACAGATAATAGCAAGTCACTTATCTGCGAAAAGAACTCCAGTGACTCACAATAGCTCATAGACTAAAGATCACAGTGATATTTCAGTATTCGCTAATACCTGGCTCTAACCCCATCTTCAGTCATATCCTTTTTGTGTCCTTCACTTACCGCCTCAGACTTGCAGTCATTTCCCCCAAGCACACCTTTACACAAGTTCCCTTTACCTGAAGTGTTGCATTGCCTTGCCTTTTTCCCACATTTCTTTTTTTTTTTAATATTGTTTTTCTTTTTTTCTTTATTCATTTTTAGAGAGGAGAGAGAGAGAGAGAAGGGGGGAAAAGCTGGAAGCATCAACTCCCATATGTGCCTTGACCAGGAAAGCCCAGGGTTTCGAACCGGCGACCTCAGCATTTCCAGGTCCACGCGTAAACCACTGCGCCACCACAGGTCAGGATTTCCCACATTTCAATGTTCTACTTATCTTTCTTATAGAAAATTTCCCTTATTTCATTAATTAACATAAAATCATTTCCTCCTCTACTTTTTGAAACAACATGCAAATCCATGATTGTAGAGACTGAAACTCTGGGAGGCCTGGATAAAAAGAAAGAAATAAAAATTTATGAGTAAAATTTTTGGTATAAAAATGAATGTTTATTAAAAGTAAAAAAAAGCAATGTATTATACATTTCTTAAAACTTACAAAAGCATCAAAAATCACAAATCAAATAATATGTAATATTTTTATTAATAAACTACCTATCAAATAATACAATCTGTAATCATGTATAATTCTCTATAAGACTGATGATTTCATATTTTCTGATAAAACAAGTGGAAATGTAATTCAGTATTACTCTCAGCATGATTGATCAATTGTGTTTTAGGTTATTGATAGCTCAGAATTTTCTTCAGTCTAAAAGCTTGTTAATATCATGAAAAACTAGAGACTTTTTTTATATCTATATAGAAATTTAAAGGAAGTTTATTAACTTTTTTTGTATATTAGCTGTAAAATTTTAGAGAATATTGCACTCTATCTCTATACACTTGAACACATATCTTTGAGAGTAAGTTCTTGAGGACACATTGATATTACTTTCATTTCCTGTACTGCACATTTCTGTCATGAGTCCACATGAATCCAGTTACAATGGAATCCATTTCTTTACAAGAAAGTCTATCAGTAAATTAATTCTACAAAGAAGTTACTGCGAACAACACAACTATATTTCATTAAATTGACATTAAATATACCTTGAACCAGCTTCTGGCAAGCTGACTCCTCATTCTAATGTCCCTGGCCACTCCAAAATTACCCAAATGAAGGGTAATAAACTGAACAGAAAACACTGATTGGACAGATACAGTGGATTTCAAGACAACCTTGGTTAAGTAAGAGTCCCCAAAAATTATTTCAGCTCATCTGCATAAACTTTACTAATATGTTGGAAACAGATTAATTTAGCTCTAATAAAACTCTTACTGCTGCATTGTATTTTATTATATACATGTATTGTGTGCATGTGCTTTATTCTACTTTGTTGAATACATGTCTAATTGTCTGCTAGACTGATGACTGGCAATGAATTTTGTCTTTGTATCCTTCATACTGGCTGTACTCTGTGGATATCCAACTATTATATGTCAATTTAAATGGAATTAGTTTGAGAATAGCCTGGAGTCACATTGAAAATTACATCTTTTTCTTTACACACTAGGATCAAGACCAGAGATATAGTGGTACTAGCTAAAATTAATTTTAGGTACTTCTATATTTAAGAAGCTAATTAGCTTTTGTAAGGATTAATTCATGCATCAGTAAGATTATATCAAGCGAATGATGATATTTTATGCATAATATAACTATCAAAGAAGGGTAAAAAAAAGCAAAGTGTCTATAAAAATTAGTGAATAATTAAAAGATGGTAGCTTCTCTTAATAATATTAATCAAATTAAAGTATCTAAAACTAAAATATTTCCTTTAGGGAAACTACATATCATTCACATTTACATTAAGTTGAGCCATATAAAATTGCCAATGGCTTTCATTTTTTAACATATACAAAAGACAATTTTATACAATTAAATCAATATATTAATATATTTGTGCTTTAGATTTTAGTCATAAAAATCATGGAAAAAATTAATTTTTATATTCAGGCCTCAAATTGCTTTTAGAAATATTACTGATTATATAAAGTAAGTATTCACTTAAGAGTTATGTTTATTTAGTCATGTTTACTGTGACAAGATAATAATTATAAACAAAAATAAATCCAGTAGGGCACTTAATTATAAGTTTTAATATTCTGTACTTTCACACAATGGGCAATGTTTATCAGTGATCTTAGACAGATGCTAGAGTGTGACATCTAGATTGAGGCTTTACATAGAGACAAGGAAATCTCAGGACCTGCCAGAGTTAATATAGACAGATAATGCATCTTTTCTCCAGAAACTCATACCCTAAACAAAGCATATGCTGTACACAGCTGTAGTAACATAACCTCCATTATTCTTCACCATGTAGTCTCAAAAGACATATTTCCTTTTTTTTCATCAAACCATAGATTTATTCCTTGTCAGATTTGATTAAAAATTTATGTGAAATTTATAGTTACTGGAATGCAAAACATAAAAATGAGATAATAAAATAACTTCTGATTAAGAAAGTTATATATATACACACACATGTAGATATATACATATAGATGTATAGATATATACAATATGTATGTATGTGCATTGTAACTAATTTGAAAACACAAAGTGGGAGATAATAATTAATAGTAACCATACAGTTTTGCAATATCCAATATTAATATTTTGATCTAAAATCTGACAATTTTTCCATGCATACGTAAGTTATAAAATTGCATTTTTAAGTAAATGGCTTTCTTATAATAGAATTCACATACTATACAATTCACTCATTGAAAGTGTACAACTTAATGTGTTTTAGCATATTCATAGATACATCCATTCATCACCACATTAAATTTTAGAATTGTTTTATCACCTTAAGAAAACATTCTAGATGCTCTAGCTTTCATTCTCTTTTCCCCTTCTTTCCTCCACCAGCCCCAAATGACTGTTCATTTATTTTATGTCTTTATAGATTTCCCTATTCTGAACTTTCATATGAATGAAATCATAAAGAATGCAGTGTTTTTGTGATTGCCTTTTCATACTCAGCAAGATTTTTTTCAAGGTTCATCAATGTTGTAGCATCTATCAGTATTTTCATTCTTTTTTAGGGCTGAATAATATTCTATTATATGTTTATGCTCCATTTGTTTATTCATTCATCTTCTGAAAGACTTTTGACTTGTTTTCACTTTTTTGCTATAATTATTAATGTGTAAGTTTCTGTGTAGACATCTGTTATCATTTCTCCTGGGTATAACATCTGAAGTGGATTACTGATTCTTTTGGTAACTCTATGCTTAATCATTTGAGAAAATACCAAATAGTTTTTCTTTTGTAACTCAGGTGTAGAATGCTAATACAACAAGAGAAGTTCCACTACGTATTCTGTTCATAGCTACCTTTTAGAGAAGGTAACCACAGAACAAAGCATTGTACTTATTCCACAAGAAATGCAGTTGATTTGGGAAGAAATCACCTCTCAACACATATACAATGTCTGGCCCTCTTTGCTCATTTATAATTTTTCTGAGATATAGTTGATGCTGTTATACAAACACCTTGACCTCCTTCAGAACCAGCCCAGTAGTATTGGCTGCTGATGGACTCATAAGTAAGGTATTCTCCAGGAATTTCTTTCAGCCAAAGGAGGGTTTCATGTTTTCACTGAACTCTGGGTTAGTCTGCAATCAGTGGCTGGTAATAGCAGGGAGGAGTTTGAGAGAGTGAAAGGGTACAAGGTCTTACCTTCTCACCTCAGTTGGGACAATTCAGAAGGATCTCCAGGACCAGCATTCTTTTTTGAATCTTCTGAATCCTCTGTTCCAATCATATCAAAGTTAAACTACACTCTTTTTCCAATCTTGCTTTCCTTTGCTGAGGTAGCATCTGAATGTGCTTTCTAGTAAACCCTCTGAAAAAAAAAAATGTTAGCATCTCAGAGTGTGTTTCTTAGAAAATTCACCCATGCTTAGAAAGGTCTGATTAATGCTGCAGAAGAGACTTCAGGTTTACCCACTGTGTGGGCAGACTATTCCTAATCTCTGAGCCTTATGAATCAATTAAATTACCTAGCAAAAGTTCATTAAAGCTCTCCATAGCCCTTTTCAGTTGACTCAGCAATAGAATGTTGGCTTGGTGTGTGGAAGTCCTGGGTTTGATTCTGGTCAGGGCACATAGAAGAAGTGATCATCTGCTTCTCCACCCTTCCCCTTAGCTCTCTCCCTCAATCTCTCTCTCTCTCTTTTTTCTATCTCTTTTCCCCTTCTGCAGCCATGGCTTGAATGGTTGGAGCAAGTTGACCCCAGGTGCTGAGGATGGCTCCTTGGCCTCACCTCAGGCGCTAACATAGTTTGGTTGCAGAGCAACAGAACAGACCCAGATGGGCAGAGTATTGACTGGTAAGGGGCTTGCCATGTGGATCCTAGTCGGGACGCATGTGGTAGTCTGTTTCTCTGCCTCCCCACCTCTCAGTTAAAAAAAGAAAAGGAAAAGCTGCAGATAAAATTAAGTTTGCTAATCAGATGACTTAAGATCGGAAGATATTCTTGAATTAGGCAGGGGGATCAATGCAATTCCAAGGGTTCTTTAAAATGCAAGAGGGGGTAGAAGAAGGAAAGCTAAGAGTTAATAGCCTAAGAAAAACTTAAATGAATACAAATTAATATAGCTGGTTTTGAAGATATAGAAGTGAGGTGGTGAGACAAGGAATATGAACAAGCTTGAAATGCTAGATGGTAAGAAAAGAGATTCTTCATTAGAACCTCCAAAAAGAGCACAGCCCAGGTGACACTTTGATTTTAACCAGTGAAACTAAGTTCAGATATGTGATTTGTATAACTATAACAGGATAAGTATATTATATCCATGATAGAAAACAAATACAATCTCGTATCTCTCTCTCTCTTTTTTTTTATAACATGATGTTTAACTCCATCACTGACTGTTTATAGATCTTCCTCCAAGAGTCTGTGCCATTCTCCAAGGAAAATTATGCTTCATTTATATTTATCCCACAGTGCTACAACAAAGCATAATTATTTAGGGTAGGGAACAAAATCTAATATGTTTATATAATGAGTTAATGAGAAGATAAATGAAATACTGTCTACGTTTAACACCCTAAGAGTAGATAGCCAAATGTAATCTACGAAGTAGTATAACCACGTTTCCATCACATACACTTCTTAGAAATCACCTACTCTTTCTATACTTGGAGTTTTATATTTAAGTTTCAAATGTGGAAGAAATACTATCCTCAGGTACTGTTTGATATTCAAATTCAATACAATATTTTCTATACCTTGTCTTTGTTCTCCAGTAACTCTAGTGTTTGCATGACTCTATTTGCTTATTATTTTGAAGATCTATTTATATTATTATAAAAGATAATATAAATATGCATTCATTCTTTATTTAATTTTGTTTATTCATTTTGGAGAGAATAAAGAGAGAGAGAGGGAGAAGAGGAGAGGAGCAGGAAGCTTCAACTTTCATATGTGCCTTGACCAGGCAAGTCCGGGGTTTTGAACCAGCAACCTCAGCATTCCAGATCAATGCTTTATCCACTGAGCCACCACAGGTCAGGACTAAAAGTACATTCTAATTAAGCATAATTTCATTAAATGAATTTTTGGAAGTTTCAGTTTGTTTTATTCCTCACCTTTTATCTTATGCAAACTCTTCTAAAACCTGATTCATTTTCTCTCTTCTATCTCTGCTCTCTTCAGTAGGAAAAATAATTATAAAAATAACTAAAACTACATAAAATCATGTTTAAAACAAAGAAAAGAAAATTACAATTATATATTTAAAAAGCCATTGCTTCTCTTTAAACAAATTTACCTGATCATTGTTAAAAAATATAAGACATACTGTAAGACACCAATCATAAATTCAGGTAATTTTTTGTTTGTTATAAAACATGTTTCTTGCTGTTTTCTGGAACAGATGAAGCAAGAAATAATTATCTCAGCATCACACCATGGGCAGTTTCAGAATATACAAGACAGAAACGTCTAAATAACTAATATTTTAGGGATGATTCAAAACTGACATTAAAGTCTGCTTTGCATTACAATGCATGCTACCCCATGGGGGGGGGCAGGAGAGATGTGTTGGGAGGGTGGAAAGAGAGGTGGTAGAGAACTGATTTATCTTATGTTGTGAAAATTGACACCTTTATATACAGAGTTCATTCACTGAGTCCGTCCACAATTACATCTGCCATGCAGCATCTTCTTCCATTTCATTATAATTAAAGTATATACAAGTTTAAATAGGATAGCTTTGGGAAATATTATTTACTTCCCAGGCAACATTGACTTCGAAAAAGTTGATATGAAAAGAAAAACAAACAACAGGGTCTGAGTGTTATATCATGTTGATTTGAAAAGGTCAGAGAAAGGTGTGAGTAGTTCTACAGTCTAGGTAATACTGTGTGTATGGCCAGTATCTGCAGCCATCACAGCCAGACACATGCAAATTCCCATAAGATTCAGACGGCTGGTAAAGAAATAGCAGAGCCGGAAAACTGGTGGGCCATACCCTTTATTCTAGCCTCACACCCAGCTGGCAGGTAAACACAAACACACACTGGGCTCCAAAATCCACTCATTTAGTGCTCACAAAGCTACTGATACATCTGGGTTTTCCTAGAATCAAAGGCCCTCTCACCAGCCTCAGTCCCTCTGATTCCCCATTTCCATCTCTCTGCACAAACTCTGCACAAACTGGCTTCTCCTTCAGCACCCCAACACCTTAGCTGCTTCTCCTTCAACAACATGGCCTCCTTCATCTTTCTTTAAAACTTTTTGGTGCAAAAATTCCTCCTCCAGCACACGTTAGCATAATAAATTCCCTTCCCAAGCAGTAAGGTAATTAGCAGTTTCACCTGGCAGCATCATTCACATGGTCAGCACCATTTTTAACAAAGTGAGCATAAAAATCACATTTTACAAACTTATTTGCCCAACATTGTATTAGTGTCAATCATCATTGAGCTTATACAAAGTAACCAAAATGAGCAGTCACCCTAGCCAATACTTCAAAGGGGAGAGAAGGGCAGCAGTCACCCAAGTAAAGAAGATCTGTTTGTGGGCCACTCTCACTCTACCTTATTTCATTGGGAGGGATGGCTATGACTCAGTTCAGCCTTCTGGTATTTATAAGCTGCCTGTTTTTCCTGTCTGCCTAACCATTTGTGCAAATGGGATTCACTGTGACTTTAAGTCTGTCGGAAATGAGATTCCAAGGTAAGAACTGTTAATAGAAGTGAATAAATGGAATAAAAAGATGTTGATATGTTAAATTGTAAGCCAACTTCATACAAAGACCTCATTTTATGTGAAATTAACCTACAGCTACAATAACTGTCTTGTAATAGGTGCTTTCCTATTTTTCTCTGCTAAGACCTTACGCAAAACCAAATGCATCTTAGGTCACACTCAAGGCTATAAAGTACTTAGTAGATGTGTTGCTATACATCTTAGCCTTTTTCAACTAAAGGAATATACTTTTGAATAATATTTTTCTTCCCATAGAAAATCACATTTATTTCCAAGCACAGAAATAAGCTAGCTTTATTTATTATTATTTTTTATAATTTCTTAAGTTATATCTTAGGTCAGACTGGCTGCAGCTGAGTTCAACTACTACTCTGCTCAATTATATTAGAGGTTTTCTTTGTTTTTTTTCAAAATACATTGGGTAACTGTTCTCTAAATCTAGCACAGAAACTTATAAGGCTAAAGACCCAACATTTTATTTATAAGAAGAAAAAAGAAAAAAAAATCAAATTTATGCTGCCTAAATAAAACTCAGTATTAGGTTGAAATAAATTAAACAATTTATACGTTAATAAAAACTTTGTTAAATGTCACACCACAAACTTGACAAAAGCCAAATAACTTATATCCACTTTCTTGACCTAACATATTTCTTCATAAACCTAACTTATATTGGCTTTAAAAACTGTACCATTTTTTAGATCTTATAAATAAAATGAATATTAATATTTAAAGAGTAGCAGCAGCTATGTTTGATTGTGCAGAGGGGCACCAATATGAATATTTAATATGGCGTCCACTTAGGGTACTCTAAATATAATTACTGGCATCTGTCCAGCTAAAGAAAAAAGGAGTGGGGGATAAAACTACATACTGCTTATTTTAATTAGTTGAAATTATTTGGTTCAATAAAGCATGACAGCCTGCCTAATGAAAGGAGAGACCCATGTTTATTGGAGAATTATTGGTGACAAAAATGTTGGCAGTGTATATGTTTTACTGAGGTGGTTGAAAGCCATTGCTTTATATTTTCATTCATAATTTTCTGCAATACCTTTTTTAAATAAACTGATATTACGGAGGAGGAAAAAAATTGGAGTGTATTTATTGTTCTTTTTTTTTTTTTAACAAAAATAAAGATGATATATTAGAAGTATTTATGAAGATGATATAAAAAGGTGCCAATGAATATTTCTCTAATTCTTATCCCATTCTTCTTTCTCTCTCCCCCCCTCTCAGAACCTATTTCTCTCTGCTTGATTCTTTCATATATATTACATATATATGCAGACATATCATATATACATATAGACATATATGCTTGCTTCTCTTATTATAGGAAAAAGTCTTTATAAAAATCATTAGAAACAGACAATATAAAAAAGATGTATTGTAAAATAATACAATGATTATTTCTCCATCTTTATTTAGAGACACATTAAATGCTTATTTTATAGTAAGCACTGTAATTTGATAAAATTTATATTTAATTTAAGCCATGTTCTATAAAGGTAGCTTTATTTGATGTTATTGAAACTGTGAGGTAAGAAAGCATTTTTTAAAAAACCACTAACTCATAAACCATATATTTTTTAAAAACCTATGGTATATTAAACAATAGAATAAACATAAACATGAATGTTGACAAATCCTGCTATTTAAAAACTTCTGTCTGGTAAAAATAATCAAAATCGGAATTTTAAAAAGTGTTAAACTAAAAAAATATATAAAATATATAAACAATATTGTTTATATGACTAATATATAAACCATTTTTATATCATGAAGAAAAAGATAAGTGTATTAGTAGAAATTGTATAATGAGAGCATTGGACTCTAAAAATAAAAACATGTAAGATGCAATAACTAACTGATATGAATGGTTGATTGTATATAATTATTTGGTAAATATAAATGAAAACAACACATAAAATATTTACCTAGGATATATGAAAAAATAATTGTAAAATAGATAATAGTACCATTAGCATGCCAGATAAATAAATGGTCATTTCCCTTTGAGACTTGTTAAAGTATAAATTATATTAACCTTTAAGAGGCAATTTGATAATAGGTACAATAAGTACTCTTAGTAAGTGATTATTTATGTTCATAACATTTCAAGGAATTTAACCTTAGGGATTGATGAAGCATATTACTGGCTTTTAGAATCTTCATTTTAAAATGTTTTTTAATTTATTGATTTTAATAAGAGATGAAGGGAGAAAGAGAGAGAGAGAGAGAGAGAGAGAGAGAGAGCTACAGGAACATAAATCTGTTCCTGAATGTGCCTTGACCAGAGATTGAACTGATAAACTCTGTACTTTAGAATGATGTTCTAATCAACATAGCTATCTGGCCAGGGTGGGATCTATTTATATTACTGTTTATAAGGGTAAAAAAAAAAACTAATCAGAAATAAAAGTTAGGATATTTTATTGTTGTTTCTATTCTATAAAAATAATTTTATTTAGCTATAAGGAGAAATGTTTTTAAATATAAAAAAGCTGATTATAAAGATACATTATGAGGCTTTTTTTTGTATTTTGTTTGTTTATTTGATATATAGAAATCCTAAATCAATATTCTTCGATTTTGTGGAGTTGTTGGTGGTGAAAGTGACACCAGGTATTAGATCATTGGAGTCAGACTAATTGACTTAGTTCAACAACCTCTGTACTTAAGTTCCAGCTAAGAAAGAATTCAGAGGCAGGACTCAAAATATATATAAGAGAAAGTTTATTTTAAAAGTAACAGATATAGAAGAAGTAACTTGTAGAAGAAATAGGCACAGAAAAAAAATTACAGAGGCAAAAGAAGGACCCTTGGAGGTTTGGGAGAGAGATGTAGAGAGAGTGAGAAAGGTAAGAAAAATGTGCCTGGGGAAAGGAGGTAGAGAAACACCAGTGTGCTCCACAGAGAGTCACACTGAGTCCTCCATCTTGAGGGTATTTATCTGGAGGTCTCAGGGGAGGATCTCAAAAGTATATTTATCAACTTTTGAGGTGTGTTATTTCAGGGTCATGGTCTCTACTGATTGGTTGATGCCAAGGCAGGGGGTCATTAGTCAATGCATCTGGTGCTGATGTCAACTATGGCATTGCTGGTCTGTTTTTGTTGCTTTTCTGGGCCCAGAGCTTAAACACAACTGAGGCCTAGATGTATCTGATGTGAGTCAGGCCCTCATTGTCATGGCAGCTTAATGCTTGAGGACTATCTCTGGTCCTGTTTTTCATCGCTGCCTTTAAGGGGATCTAACTCACATGACCAGCAACATACTAGGGGAAGAAAGATCAGGGGAGGGTCGAAACTGTAAGACCACAGATGGGAAAGGTGAGGTGGTTTAAACCACCTGACCAGCAATATACTAGTGGAAGTAATGTTAACCTGGCGACAACAACCTTATTTTCCTAGTTTTACATGTTGTTAGACACCAGGCTTTCCAACCTGGTGACCTTTTGTACCTGGCCCATCATCCTTACTTTGCTCATGTCTGTCTAACTGCCTACCACCGGGTGGTTAAAGTAAAAGTAATTTTTATTTTTTGTTTATTTCCCAAATACAAATATTTTGTGGAATAATATAAAAGTCATAAAAAACTTAAAATTGAAAAAAAAAAAGGTGACTGGGTAAATATAGATGAAGAACATGGAAGGTGACAAAACATATTATTTTATATATATACATAAAATATAAAAATATATGCATATATATTTATGATAAATATATAATGATATATTATGCATAAATATATATCAAAAATAAGAAAAGGTTATGTCCTCATTGGAACTTGAAGCCAAGTGTGCAGTCCTTCATGACTGCTCTGCTACTGAGCTCTGTGACAAAAGCAGGACAGGAAAAACTGCGGGGGAGAGAGGAGAGTGGGACAGTAAGGGAGCAAACTGATGTAAAGAATCAGTCCACACTGACTCGGAAATTACTGAAAGAGCAGTGTTCTGAGAGTTCAAAGCATTGTCTGCAAGGCATGGTCTAAAAAATTGCAATTCAAAATGGCAGTCTTCATAGCCCATATCTCTGGGGAGACAATACCATAAAAAGAAGGGTGAGCCACCCTTTCAGAAATGGTGAAAGGGTAAAAAAGCAAAAAAAAAAAATATGTAGATCTCAAATTTAGAAAAGACCGAAAATCCAGGATTCTTAGGTGCCTTCCTAATTTATTAAACTTAATGTTGACAGTATAGGATGTCACCAAGTATCAACATTTCCATGTTAATAAATTTATACATTTCTATTCTATTTATTTACATTTTTTCTTATTAAAAAATCTACAACTAATTTGTGGTGATATTGATTGGTATCAAAAGGTATAATAATAGTTTTATATAAACATTGATACCATTTTTACCACCTTTATCTCAATTTGTAATTTTGATGTAACATTGTATGAAGTACAGAATTCTTGAGGATTTAAGATTTGAAGTATCCAAAATCCTCTATATAAGGTTTATAATTTTAAAACCCTGTTTTCTGTTGCAGTCAAATGGTATTCCAGGTTATCATTACATACAGAGGTTGGCGCGGGTGGAGGGTTATTATATAAGGAATTCTAATGAGTTCAGAAGACTAATGTGGTAAGGAGTCTTTAAACATAATTCCCCCAAATATATTTTTCCTAAGGGTATACATTTTGCATTTTTTTAAAAAACAAACTTATTTCCAAGATCTAATATTAAGCTGAAAATAATTTTTGTTCATCTGATATTTGATTTTAATTTTAATCATGATTAAATGGCAAATATAGAGAAAATATATCATAATAAATAACAGCAAATGATTGATCCATTAACTGTACTACAATTAGTCCTCATAAAGCAAGCATGAGAGAGAGGTAAATTAATGCTAATATAGGCTCTAATCATTAGGAATTTCATTGCAATTTCAATAAAATATTTAATCATTTCATTACATTATTAGATACATAATTTGAATTACATTATAAGAGAAAAACAAACTATATTTACTGTACATAGTTATTTTAAAGTCACAACATAGGTGATTTACCTACTCCTACATTTTTCTAAGCAATATTACTACAATTCCCCATTATCAATATCTGTAATCTCTCATTTTTAGTTACCTGGATGCACTCATCTATACATTTAATTAATTTCAAAATGTTACAACTGTCTGAGATGTTAATTTGTCATTGTAATTAAAATTTTGTGATGAAAGAAAGTAAATCACAGGACAATATGACATCGACAAAGGATTTTGAAACCAACTCAGCTAACCTGACTCCTCAGACTAGTATTGTTTTGTTTTATTTATTATTTTTTTTTAGCAAGAGAAACAGAGACTGAGAGAGAAACAGAGAGATGGACAGATAAGGACAGGTAGGCAAGAAGAGAGAGAGATGAGAAGCATCAATTCTTTGTTGTGGCACCTTCGTTGCTCATTGATTGCTTTCTCATATGTACTTTGGGGGGCTCCAGTTGAGACAGTGACCCCTTGCTCAAGCCAGTGACCTTTGGGCTCAAGCCAGCGACCCATGCTCAAGCTGAATGAGCTTGTGCTCAGGCTAGTGACCTCTAGTTTTGAACCTGGGTCTTCTGTGTCCCAGGCTAATGCTCTATCCACTGTGCTACTGGCTGGTCAGGCAACTTGTACTGTTTTATATTAAATGTATCTTAACTGTTAAAAACACCAAATGTTTTAACATTAAATAAAAATTTAATCCTAAATTATATTTTGAGCTCAGCTTTAATTTAGACTCACATGATTTCTACAAGTTCTTATCCAGAATTCTATTAATAAATCTTAGATTTTATTAAATTTCTCTAGTGAGCCCCATGAAAAGATTATCAAAGTCACCAAATTAATACATGTGCTTCTTGACCTCAGGGGTATCAAGAGACATGAAAAGTTAGAGATAAATATGGTGACTTGATCAACTCTAATAAGACCCCTCTGTTAGAAGTATGATCTTGCCAATTGGGGTGTTGTTCAAAGGGTCCAAAAACTACATTAAAAGGGAATCAGAAAAACAGTTTGTCACTCCTCTTATCACAAATTTCTTTATTGTGGTGGGTAGCAACTTCTCAGATCTTGCGAAACTACAAAGTAATCTTGAACATTTCTCTACATTTGTTTCAGTTGAAAACAGTCAGAACATGACTGTAAGTTTCATAAAGGCATTGACTGTTTCTTAATCATTGTTGTTCTGACTATTCTCGTACTGCCTAGAATATAGTAGAAGCAATATAAACATTAGCAGAATGAATAAAGGAATGGTTCTCTTCATTTTTATAGTAACTCACATATTCACATTTTAATGTAAAATATAAAACAATTACCTGCCAGATAATAATTGCAAAATGCTTTCTCTTCATTTGTATGCAAAATAAAGAAAATTCTATAATCCATACTATAGCTACCTTTTATATAATACTCAAAGCCAAGCATATTTATTTAATTTTAACCTTTGAAGCTCACTGATCAGCTATCAATAATTTTCTTTTTGGGTAACTGCTGCTACTAATTTGAAAAAAGCTTCATCGCATCAATCACAGCTAATAGCACAACTGATTGATGGAAGATGCTTTTCCAGAAATGTTATTGTGCAATTCATTTGATTGGGTTAATTATGCTTATTTTCTTTGACCACTTCCACGTTAATTCTCACCTAATGATAATGACAATTACTGGTGAGGAATGGCTTAGTAGCTGGGTCTTTTGCTTGCCTCAGCCTACTAGTAGAAGAACGTGGGCGATTTCAGCACATGGTTCATTTTGCTGCACCAGTGAAATCTGTACCACAACCACACCCTTGTTTTTAATGATGGGGTGGCCAAAAATTGGCAAGAGAAGGTTTCCACATGACACCTAGGTTAAAATGCTAACAGATTTCAGTTCCTGTGCTTATTTTTGGTGCAAAGTAGGTGAAAGAGAACTTCCAGCAAACAATACAAAGAATTGAGGACTCCAGCCAAATGTGCTACTCTCTGACATTTCTTAAGTCCCACCCACAACATTTGTTTTTTGACCTGACCTCCCAGCCCAGGGCTGAAGTTCGAGCAGTTCAGCAGTGCAGAGGGTCTGCCCTCCTCAAGGGTCCTGCTGGGAGAGGCGTTCATTCAGGAGTTCTGAGAACAAGAGCCTTTTCATAACCTCAATTACCACAGGGTCAATATGCAACCGGCGTTTTCCAGAGGTACTTGGCTTGCCTGGCAAGCAGCTGTGGCCTTCTCTGAAACCAAGTTAAACTGTCATCAGTGTCTGTCTTTTAATGACAGCAACAACAGAAGATATTTTCTGATAATTGGCTTTTTGAGCAACCAGACCCGGGATCCGACTCTTGAACAAATAAAGCCTTGTCAGGATTAAACCCCCGTTAGTAATTCATAAGAAATTTCTGTCAAGTTTGTGTGTGTGGTTTTGATATAACAAAAGAACATTAATTTCCTGACTACAAGACCTCATATGCTTTAACTTCATTCATATATTTTACTTTTAAAAGGGTATATTACATTTTTTCAATAAATATGTTTATGGTCTACCATGAGATTCATGCATAAGAATTGAAAATTACCTTGAAACTGATGGCATTCTATCAACTGATTGAAAATCTCTCCATCTCTTTAATGCTCATGCATTCAATGAGGTCTAGGTTTAGGTCTAAACATGGTATGAAAGGGCATTAGTATAAAATGAATCAAGTGAGCCAGTTAGATTAAAAACAACCTTTAGCTTGGCAAAATCCAAGTTAAAATGTCTCAAATCAAAAGTGAAAACTCAACCAAATGTTTTAACTTAAAGTCTACCATACAGGCTTATTAAGGAACTAAATGTGTTGTAGTCACATCCATTTGAATGTTTATGATATATTATAAACATACATGTTTTATGCATTATGAAAGTCTCCTTTGATCTCTCCTGAAAACCACAGAAACTTACTGACGATTGTATAACTCAAGAAGTTTTTGGAGAAAATCCATTTAGGCACACAGAAAATCACATGCTATCATTCTGAGATAATTTATTCTGAAAAAGAAAGAGTTTTGTCTAAAATAGTTTGAAATGTTAAATAGGGATATCTTATAATGAGGTTGTTGCTAATAATTTTGTGTATGTGTGTCAAAGTCATACAAAATAAACACTGTTTATTGCTAAATGTTTAGAACTTACTCTAGTAGTAACCAAAATATTGATATTTTTAGCATGCTGGCTTTTACACAAGTAGTATTTTAAGTGCTTATTCAATTGTAAAAATTTCTAAGGATTTTAATTCATCTTTCTGATTTCCCTTATATATTGTATCTTGTTATTTCTATTATTTCATTTCATTGGAGACTTCTGCATAAGCTAGGCTTCCCCACATAGACCAAAGCACTGATTTATGCTGTATTATGTCCTTAGTACCTAGAATAATGCCTGGCACATGGAGACACTCAAATAACAGCAAAAACAAAAACAAACAAACAAAAACACCCAACTCTCATAGAAACAGAAAACATTGTGGTGATTCCTGGGAGGGGGTAGTGGTGTGGAGAAGGGGGAATAAGTGGTGATGGACAAAGACTTGATGTGGAGGGGCTGACCACACAATACAAAGTACAGAGATGTGCTGTATAATTGAGCAACTGAGACCTGTGTAACTATGTTAACCAGTGTCGCTCAAATAGATTCAATAAAAAGTTTACTAATTTAAAGAAATGAATCTTTAAGCTTTCAAATTAATAAACCAATCACAATGGTATTGGCCAGTACTAAGAGCAATGAAAAGGCTGAGGTATTCTTGGGAGTATTTGAGAAAAGTGATGATAATAACATTACCCTTATAACTTCATAAAATTTATAGTGTAGGATTCAAATAATCTGTCTTTAGAGGTTTATGCTGATTTACTTATATGTATAAAACAGTATTTTAAGAAGACAAGAAAAATTGTGTAGGCAAAAGCTATTTCTAAATATCAAACAAGTTATTTTTTTGGCTTTTTAGCTGCATAAATAAATGCTGTTCAGAAAAATAAGGAATGCATATGTGAGTGAATTTAAGTATCAATTTATTTTAAGTAAATAAACTTTAATCTTGACGTTAGATTATGATTGAATATATATCTGTGTCCAACACAGAATTTATAATAGGACCTTGCCATAACAGAAACTTAGTAACTATCCTTTAACTAACTGATTCTACCAATTAGTTAACATATATTATTTAGATGTTAAAAAAGCAAACAAAAGTTTTCTTTATAATAGTTAATACCATAAGGATTATTTAATTTAATCCCCAAACCACCCAGGAGGGATGAGTTAAGAAAGAACACTTACCCTTTTGATCACATTATAAAGGTAAGCACACTATTCTAAAAATTACATATACGCATTTGTATAGAAGGAGGAAGGCAAAAACAAAAATGGAGAAAAAAAGAAGGAAGAAAAGGTGAAGAAAGAGGGAGTGAGAAAAGGAGAGAGAAGCCAGTAGGAAGAAGAGGAAAGGCGAGAGAAAGAAAGATGAATAGGAAAGGAGAGGAATAAAGTGCTTGGAGGTGTTCTTACTGACCACAAAACTAGAGATAAGGACTAAAGAGACAAGGAATGGCCTTGAGCTTTGTTGGGCAGATAAAATGTATTATGCTCACTTTGTTAAAGAGGCCATCGCCCAGGTGATATTAATGTGTGTTGAGAATCCTTGTAGCCTGAGGCTTGAGTTTGGGATTAAGCCTTTCCCACCCTTTTTGATGTGGAGTGGTACAATCCAATCATGCCTCAGAGAAGTGACTTTGTATTAGAGACTTCCCTATTATGTATATTGGATTAAGGGTTTGGATTTCTACACTATAAAATGGGGTCGAGCGGGAGCTTGCACTCTCAGTTCCTGGGATCATTAGAAGAGAGAGCAGAGGAGAGCAGAGAAGGAGGCCACGTGGAGTAGGCCAGGAGAAGCAGCTAAGATGGCGGAGTGCTGAGTGAGACGCCAGTTTGTGTAGAGTTTGTATCTGGGATAAGGAAGGAGATGGGGAACTGAGGAGAATAAGGCTGGTGAGCTAGAAACCTTTGATTCTAGGAAACTCTGATAAATCAGTGGCTTTGTGAGCACTGAATGTGACTGGGTTTTGGAGCCCAGTGTATATTTTTACTTGCCCGCCGGGTGCAAGCTAGAATTAAGGATGACAGTCCATCAGCTTTTGGCTCCTTTGTTTCTTTACTGACTGTCCGAATCCAATGCGAACCTGCATAGGTGTAAAGCCAGAAGCCAGGGCCAGGGCCACCATCAGAGCAGCCTGGTCCATGCAGGTTCGCATTGGATTCGGACAGTCAGTAAAGAAACAACGGAGCCACAAACTGGTGGGCCATAGTCTTTAATTCTAGCTTGCACCCGGCGGGCAAGTAAAAACATACACTGGGCTCCGAAACCCACTCACATTCAGTGCTCACAAAGCTACTGATTTATCCGAGTTTCCTAGAATCAAAGGTTTCTAGCTCACCAGACTTGTTCACCTCTGTTCCCCATCTCCTTCCTTCTCCCAGATACAAACTCTGCCCAAACTGGCCTTTCACTCAATACTCTGCCATCTTGGCTGCTTCTCCTGGCCTACTCCATGTGGCCTTTCTCTGCTCTCCTCTGCTCTCTCATGCTAATCTCAGGAACCAAAAGGCAAGCTCTCATTTTGCCCCCATTTTATAGTGTAGAAATCCAAACCCTTAATCCAATATACATAATAGGGAGGTCTCTAATACAAAGACACTTCTGAGGCATGATTGGATTGTACTGCCCCACATCAAAATGGGTGGGAAAGGCTTAATCCCAAAACCAAGCCCCAGGCTACAAGGATTCTCAACACACATTAATATCACCTGGGCGATGGCCTCTTTAACAAAGTGAGCATAATACATTTTATCTGCCCAACAATAGGCCAGAAGGCTGCTTTGATGGTGGCTCTGGCCATGGCTCCTGGCTTTACAAGCTTTTACAGTTGAAGCTTCAATAATGAGTATGAAGTGATGAATTCAGATGACATATGCCAGCAGATATTGGTGAAGCAGCTGAAAGTGGAAGAGGAAAGGAAAGTGAGATGTATTACCAGGAACATTTCAAATCCTGAGGCTGTCTCCTTTGTCTGCCAATGATGTCATAGAACATAAGGTAGGGACTCATTCTGAGCACATAGAGCTCTAGGGCTCCTTCTTGTCTTGACTCACAACAGTACTGTATATACTCCTCATTTTGTAGATGAGAAAACTGAAGTTCCACAAGATTAACACACTAGCTCATGGCCTATCTCTGGACAAACCATACATATTGATTGCAAAATCTGAGGTCACAAGAGTGTTGCTTGTGGAGGCTTAGGTCACATATATGTATGTATTGTATATGGGCAGTTTCTAAATAAGCATATATTGATGTGTATATCTGTTTCCTATTGCTGAGTTAACATATTACTACACACTAAGTGGTTATGACAGCAAACATTTATTATCTCATAGTCTCTGTAGGTCAGTATCTGGGTTTAGTTCAACTGAATTTTCACCCCAGGGCCTCATGAAGCTGCAATCAAGATGTCCTTTATGACTCAGGCTGGTTAGTTCAGTGGATAGACTGTTAGCCTGGTATGTGGACATCCTGGGTTAGATCTCCAGTCAGGGCACACATGAGAAGTGACCATCTGCTTCTCTTCCTCTCCTTCTACCTCTTCTCTCTCTCTTCTCCTCGTGTAGCCAGTGACTTAAGTGTCAGCCCCAGGCATTGAGGATAGCTTGATTGGTTTGAGATCCCCTGGATGGAAGTTGCCAGGTGGGTCCCAATTAGGGCGTATGGGGGAGTCTGTCTATCTCCTCTCTTTGCATTTTTTTAAATAAAAAAGAAACATAATTTATTGGTGTAATCTCATCTGAAACTTGGTGACTTGTTTTTAGCTGACTGGCAATTGGCAGAATTGAATTTCTTTTGGTTATAGGACTGAGGACCTCAGGTTACAGAGACTATGCACTGTTCTTTGTCATGTATCTCCCTGTATATATCATGCAATTTGTGTCTTGGGGGGTTAGCAAAAAAGAGTCTTCTTTGGTCTCTGACACCTTGACATTCTTTTGAAGGATTTACCTGATTGATTAAGTCACACCTCCTCAGGATAATCTTCAGTATAATTTGGCTAACATAAAGTTCATTGTATAAAGGTCTTATTTACAGTTGCAAATTCCCTTCACTTTTGCCAGAGAAGGTAACTCGAGAAAGAAGGCAATATCTTATCCCAGTTCAGCATATTCTCTTAGAAGGAAGAAATGTAAAGCTACTGCCCACACTCAAATAAAGTGGCTTAAACAAGAACATGACACATTGGGAGTTCTCTTAGAATTCTACCTGGTACAAGGTATGCAATAGAAACATACATAGGGCATTAGGCTTACCTTCTTACAGCAACCTCTGTCATACTTTCATGTCACTTGCCTGGTCCACAGATACATTTGAATTTGTTGAATCCTAGTTCTACTTTAATAGAATAAAAGTATAACTAAGTATTTAAATTTCTTAAAACCTTTAGGTCTTGTAGAAAAATGGTGATTTTTCAAATACATGTATAAAGAGTTGTTTATTCATTCTGGTCTAGCAGTCAAAACAGTAGCAATCTGGAAAGCAGAAAGAAGTTTACTTTGTCTAAATGAATATTTACTTCACTTCTCATATCTATACTTTGGATCTCAAAATATTCCAGATATCAAGTAATTCCTTCTAAATGCTTTCTATTTTAAAAAAGTGGATAATACATCAACCGTATCTTCTGGACACTTGTTTGAAATGTGGAATTGTGGGCGTCATGCCAGACCTACTGGTTCAGAATAGTTATTGTAACAAGATCCAGGTGATTTTTTTTTCACATCATTGTTTGAGAAGTGTTATCTGGAAAAGTTTACATTAATATTACATATTCTCTCATGCATCTACGCCTTTGAATATTCTTTCCTTTAGTTGTTGATTTAACATAGACTCTACAGCAAAGTTTTTAAAGTTCTTTTTAGATATTTAGTGATACCTACATAAGTGAGCGTAACTAAATTTTGGAATCAGAGAAAATTAGGAGAGTAGAGAGATGAATGTGTCTCATGTTTTCCTTTGCCCCTTTATATTATAATTTTTATCCTGCACCTCAGAAACCATAGACCTAACCTCCTCCTTTCTACTCCAAACAGGTAGAGACAAAGTATACACTAAGCATTAAAGTCATACCGAAAATGCTATGCTAATCATAGAAGAGTGCAGTGATTTAAAAATGTTTTTAGCATGTCAAACTAGTTTTTTAACTTTATTAATCACTAAAATACACAGAAGACATCATAAGACAGCAAAATACTGCCTGACCAGGCGTTAGCACAATGGATAGAGTCAGACTACTAAGCGGAGGACCCAAGTATGATACCCTGAGGTCACCAACTTGAGCGCAGGCTCATCTGGTTTGAGCAAGGCTCCCCAGCTTGAGCCCAAGGTCACTGGCTCCAGCAAGGGGTCACTCAGTCTGCTGTAGCCCCTCAGTCGAGGCACATATGTGAGAGCAATCAATGAACAACTAAGGTGCCACAACAAAGAATTACTTGAAGTGAGAATTCAAAAGACATTTTTACATTAAGAAATTCCTCTAAAGGAAAGCAGACATAGGGAAAGGAGATGAGCAGATGGGATCAGAGAAGGGAAAGAGATTGGTGAAAGTATATATACATAACACAGCGTTATAGAGAGCAGAGAAGCAAATCCTGGAGGGAGGGGCGTTCAGGGGATGGGGGTAAGGGGAATATTGAGGTGAACAAGGGGGTGGGGGATGTATTCGGTGGGACACTTGAATCTATGTAAACACAATAAATTAAAATCAATAAAAAATGAAAGAAATCCTCTAAAATTATAAAAATATTAAATAAGTACACTAAACTTTTAGAGTGTATGGTCTGATGAACCATCAAACTCAATTAAAAATTGAACAATAAAAGAAGATAGAAGGACAGAAGTTCAGTTCAAAATAATTACTTCCATTATTTGATATTTGTCCAAGAAATATGCAAAATGCTTTAATATATTTTTAATAAATTGTATTCAAAATCACTGAGTTCAACATAGTTTACTTTTACCTTAATATTCTGTAAGATACATGTACCTCAAAATCAGCTGTGTTCTACAAAAACTCACTTGGCTTCATCAGGAATCCTCAATGGTCTGCTTTGCTTCAAGTTAACTGATTGACTATGTCCTTGGGCAAATTACTCAAACTACTTCAGTCTCAGTTTCACGGTATCATGGGGTAAAATATTAGTAAATCTTACATAGTTTTTATAATAAAATGGATAATCTAATGTAAAACAATTATACACTGCCTAACAAATACTAGAGGCTCGAATCTAACTGTTGTGAATGTTATAGACTTATGAACACATGCCTCAAAACCATATTTTCAATTACTTTTAAGACATTTAAAAATATGAACAATTAGAGCTCTTTTTTCTTTGGTAACACTTGTGATGATAACGCAGTTTAAGACTATGATGCACATTATCAAATCTCCAGATGTTGATACATTGAATGGTGCTCACTCAATTCCTATTTTTACATTTATTGTATTGACTAAGATCAAAGTTATCTGGGTAATTGGCTTATCCCTGTATACTAGCATTTTTCTATTTCATTTTATTATGAAAATTAAAAAAGAAAAAGAAATGGTATATTGAGATAATTTTATAAACAGTGAGCAATAATTGCTAGAAATATGTTAGAAAAATAATTATAATTTTACCAGTGATTTTCACATCACTATTCCTGTATAAAAGGTATAAACAAACATAGTATTTACAAATTAATTTAGTCTGTTTTTGACCTAATGTAGCTTGGCTCAAAAGGTGTTTATTGTAACATGTAACAGAAATTTAGATATGATTTCTGCTCTAAGATATGTAATGTCCTCGGAACATTTACAGCAAAATGGTGGGATCTTGATAACATGATACGAAGCGAAATAAGTAAATCAGAAAAAAACAGGAACTGTATTATTCCATACGTAGGTGGGACATAATAGTGAAACTAAGAGACATTGATAAGAGTGTGGTGGTTACGGGGGGGAGGGGGGAATGGGAGAGGGATAGGGGGTGGGGAGGGGCACAAAGAAAACAAGATAGAAGGTGACAGAGGACAATCTGACTTTGGGTGGTGGGTATGCAACATAATTGAACGACAAGATAACCTGGACTTGTTATCTTTGAATATATGTATCCTGATTTATTGATGTCACCCCATTAAAAAAATAAAATTATATAAAAAATAAATAAAAAATAAAAAAATAAAAAATAAAAAAAAAAAGATATGTAATGTCCAAAGAAGATGAAGTTAACACACATCAAACAATGAGAAGTATATTACAGAATAGTTTTTAAAAATTATTGTTTTTTATAAACCACATCATTGTGTGCCAAGCCTTATGAAGTAGACAAATTGGTGGAAACACAGAAATTAAAATCGATAATGGGATTATCCTGAAAAATGTTTTTAATTTACTTGCTTACTCACCTATCGCGTAGGCATTTACTCCCTATAAACTATTTTAAAAGTCACTTTCATGCTTGTAGAAGGAGAAGAGGAAAGTGTGACTTGCTTGTTAGAGCCTGGATATCAGGAAGAAATACCGTGAAGAAGGTTAGAATGGGTTTAGTTCCTAATTATTGGGGAGACTTGACTAAATACTGCAGAGAATGAGTACTGTTAATTATATTGAATATTCTACTGTATGTATTACTTTATCACCATTTGTAGATCCTCTAATAGCAAGCAGTACCTGGAAAGCACACTCTACCCACCTGCCACCTCCTTAACTCTGCCGCTTCTCTACCAGCTGACCAAAGGTAGTTACCAAATTGCATTTGAAGAGATGTAGGTGGCACAGTGGATAGAGCATTGGATTGGAATGCAAAAGACCCAGGTTCTAAACCTGAGGTCACTGGCTTGAATGCAGGCTCATCTGTTATGAACAAGGCTCACCAGTTTGAGCTCAAGGTTGCTGGCTTACGCAAGGCATCACTAGTCTGCTGTAGCCTCCTGGTCAAGGCACATATGAGAAAACAATCAATGAACAACTAAGGTGCTGCAATGAAGGATAGATACTTCTCATTTCTCTCCCTTCCTGTCTGTCTGTCCCTATCTGTCCCTTTCTCTGACTCTCTCTGTCTCTATTACAAAGAGAGAGAGAGAGAGAGAGAGAGAGAGAGAGAGAGAGAGAGAGAGAGAGATGCAGAGCCTGTAGCTAGTTTTTGAGATGTGTTGGCTCTGTAGATTCATATGGATTTGAAGTTGGTGGCCATGCATTGCCATTCTCTGACAGAAGGGTTTCTAATGCAGGTGAGGTAGAGGAGATGTCATTTCTGAAACACAGGTCAACTCCCCAGCTGCTTCCCAACAACCGTCTTTCTGACCATGGTTGTTCAGATCTTGTGTTCATCACAGGGTTATTGCACTATGGAAATAGTTATATCCACCCTTTCTTGGAATTTCTCAAGTGGTTTTCTGTTTTTTATAACCAAAGACTCTAACTAACACTGATATGTGGGATAAAGCCAAGTCATGGTGAGCCATTAAAACCAAGCAGAAAAATTGTGTTTAGGTATAATAGGAAATGACACCATCAAAGCCTTAGAATAAGAACCTGAAGTGATCAAAGTAATTTTAAGAAAGAGGGATTTGGCAGCTGTATTCAGGATCGATTAGATGATCCTAGAATCATGTAAGCCAACTCAGAAGTTCATGTGGTATGTGGAGAATCAGATCTGTAAATGTTATATGTGTACAGATAAAATTAATACTATTACAGAAGAAATAGCTACCATATGATGAAAATTTATTAAGCATCAAACACCACACTTACTAAGAAATTTATGTGCATGAATGCATTTTATTTTTACAGTCAACTTTACCTTTTATATTAGGACACAATTAAATAATATTAGCAAAAGCAAACATCTGGATTAGTTGTTTAGCTAAATTTGAGCCTAGTCCTATTTGACACTAAATATTTTAACTTTTTGCTTCCCAGCATTTTAATAATATAGACATTATGGGAGCTTATATCTTGTATTACATGTTAGGGCCTGGGTTAGATGCTAGGCATATTAAAATGAATATTCCTAGTTCTCTGAGACATTCATACCACCTGCAATATTTTTTGCAAAGAACACTTCCCCAAATCTTTTTGTATAAAAATTTGCAAACATTTAAAATAATACAGTAGAATGGCTTGTAATAATTGTCTCAAAAAAACTCCAAGTGCAATTATCATATGTAATTATCAGATTTTCAAAGAAGAGTATTTTTATGAAGAGGAAACACTTAAATACCAGTATTTAAAAGAGGTTCTTGAAATATTAGCAAGATCACAACGTGAGACTAACATTTCAGCAGAGCAGGTGATTAAACACATGAAGGACATTTTTAGTTCTGGAGAAGGTGGCAAACCACCGACCACTGTTTGCTTTCTGAAAAGGCTATGAAGGTGAGATGTGGCATGAGTAAGTCTCAGAATCTACCATTAATTTTTATAAAAAAGACATTAGAGGTCAAAGGTGTTAGGGGTCCAGAGTGTGGTGTGGGGGAAGGGGGAAGAAATGTTATCCAGTCCTGTCACTCTCAAGGCAGAAATACCTGTATGATGAAGCTGCATGACAAAGTGGTATAGAAACCAGTTTGAAAGGGAAATGTTAAGGGGAAAAAGGTAACATGTATCATCCCTCCCTTTTTTTAAATGTAAAAGGCATCTATTTAGAAAGAGAAGTATGTAGGATGATTATTAGGTCTTAGTATCTCGAGGGCCATTCTCTGTATGTGGGGAGAGAGGATACAGAATAGTTGAATAATTGATGTCACACCAGAAACTCTCTTTTTACAAAAGACACTTCAAACTTCTTATCTGACCAGAGTATTCTGGTCTGCTGAGATTTGACCACCAGTAGGTGGTCAAAATATATAATAACCAGAAATGGCAGTGTATACTCCAAAGAGAATATGAGTTTGAAAGAAAAATTATTGAGACCATTATGGAATATATATTAACATAAGAGAGAAACCAAAACTGGATGATCTATAGCAGAGAAAGCACAATTAATAGTCCAGACAGCTTACAGATTAAATGATAAAACCCAATTATATCTTTTTACGAATAGAAATTGGTTTTAAAATGTGAAACAAAAACAAATATTCATGGAAAACAGGAATAGATATTCATGAAGTAGATTCTGGGTATGATAAATATGTTAATTTAAGTTAGGAACACAATAGATGCAATAAAGAAAAAAAAAATAGGTCCAGCTAACGAATGAGTAAAGCATTAGAAGAAAGGGTTGAAGAATTCCTGCCCAAAAGATATGTAACAATAACATTTAAAATCTTATGGGATAAAGTGGACAAGTGAAGATATGTTGACAACTATATAATAAAATTTCAAAAGTAAAAGAAAAAATATTTCTTATAAAACCTAATAATTTGAAAACAGAATGCTCTTTTTTTACTTAGCATTTAGGTAACCTATTAGAAACACATATTGACTAAGACTATAGCACTAGTTATGATAGTCACCCAATACTTTGTAAGCCCCAGTCATCGTCCTTTCTTCAACTGTGCCAAGGGTTGACTACTCACAGTGATCTGTATTAGCATCCATCCAGGTTACCAACTAAATACCACCTTGGTCGAATGCCTTCTGTATTCTTCACATTAAGTCTCTTAATCCTGCCACTTAATCTTGCTTATTAACACTTAATAGCCAGCATCTCCTACTCTCCTACTTGAATTTGGCAATTGCTTTATTCCACCATTACTTAAATTGGCTGATCCATATGACATTTGACATTTAGACGGCTCATTTAAAGGGACGAATAAATTTCTTGTAAGTGATCACTTTACAGCTACCTCCTTTTGCACCCACTGCTGACTATCTTCTTACCCTAAACTCAGTGCAGAAACCTTTCATTCAATGTGCCTTTTTTTTTCTCCATATTTCTATAAGGACCTTTTGTGCCTCATGATTTTGTTATATTTTCACAATGCATTTAAAAGAGCATATTTATTTTTGTATCTCCAACGAGATCCCCAGGCAACGTAAAAGTAGGAATTGCTTTATTATTCACTATCTATAAATATTTCTGGAATCACTACAAAAAAATAAAAGAATAATTAAATGGAGAATAAAAACAGATTCTTTAAGAACTGATTAAATGCCATCACCATCATTGTAAATGTGGTCAAGTTATATAATTATCTGCCACTTTAATTTTTTTTCTAATTTGTAAATAAGAACAATAAAGTGTATTGCAGAGTTTTGTTGTGAATTTAGTGGGGTTATAAGTAAAGCAGAAAGCTCAATGTTTGTCATATAATAGCTCCACAAGAAACAAATATTCTTTAAGAACTAGTAGGTGCAAACTATAATTCCAGGGGATACAGATTAGTCATTAACAAAAATAATCAGATAAGTAGTTTACATTTTAATAAAATAAATTTTAATATTTATTTAAAATTGAAGCACACACATGTACTGAACATTAAAGAGCTCTATGTTAAATGCAAAGCATTTCACCGGAAACACCTAAATGATACAAATTTTTGGTCTTTACCCATAGTCATGATGTGAGAGACCCATGGTTAGTGCTGGGAAGGGACAGATTAATGCAGGGTTTCTCGACAATAATAGTATTGACATTTTGTGCTCTAGATACTTCTCTATGGTGAGGGTGCGAACCTCGGCATTGTAAGATGTTTCACAGCACCACTGTTCTCCATTCACTAGTTGATGGTACCCTTCCCCCATCCCCCCTTTTTTGGACATTTTTGACAACTAAATGTCTTCAGGTATTATCAAATATCCCTGAGACAAAACCACATCCAGGTCAGAACCACTAAAATAACGAGCAATTTCTTCTCTACTGGGCACATTATGTGATTATAGGTCAGTATGTCCTATTTTATGATTCCTGCCTTTCTAAAGTAAATCTGCTTTCTGCTAAAAGTAGAAGCCATAAACACAATTCCCTGGCCTCTTTTGAAATGGCATATGCATGTGAGTTAGGCTGCACCAGTAAGATAAACTAACATAGGATTTGGCTTCTAAGGAAGACAATGTTAGGAAGCAGCCATCAGATGGAACCTACATTCTACCAACTGTGATGGAGAAGGTCCTGCTTGAGGCAGCAGCAATGGGGCATACATGCTTTGCGCCCGGGCGCTGCAGGGCCTGGAGCAATGATGAGGTGATTGTACAGGCATCCTCATATTTAAATGGGCTGCTCCTGGCTCTATACACTTCAAGCACTACCTTATCCTGGTTTCTCACCTGGACCACATAATACAAATATGACCTGAGTGATTATTTTATCAATTTTATCTAATACGGTCCATAATAGAATCATTTTACATGCATAAGAAGGAAGTTTATTCATTGCATACATGGACACCTTAGCAAATCAGAGCTTGTGTGTGGAGATTGGATTGGGAAGAAAAAGTAAATCTGCTTTCTGCTAAAACCAGCTATTATGATTCTGCTTTTCTCAACTTAAGTGTTTATTGCTAACAACCTTCAAATGAAGAACATAAACAACTTAAAAATGAAAGTGATTTCTTTTATCTAGACCTTGAAATATATTTCAAAGTTGAATAATTAGTCTATTTCTTGTGTTTAAGCATTTCCCTAAGTGCCTTTCTGAGGCCAGCACAAGAAGTTATTTTGTACGTTTTGGATAGTCCCCTATATAACAGATAAGAACAAAAGTAGGCTTATAGTTTGTATGGAAAATAATACAATAATTTATAAATACTAATACAAAAATAAACTCTCTGTTTTGTGTACTCACAACTGTAAATCCACTTTTGCCATACCCTGTATATTATTTTATCCAATCTTTATGACATCTATCCAGAATTGGCTACATAATTTACAAAGCTCAGTGAAAACTGAAATGTAGGGCTTTCTGTTTAGAGTTGTCCCTTGCCATATTGTGGTTCACTTTTTGAGGTTTCACTGTATCGTGGATTTTTAAATTGTATATATCTAATTTTGTATGGCGGAATTCTTTTGTTATATTGAGGGATTTTGAAATATATAGATATTTTTATATATTTATTATTTTAATTATTTTTGCAGTGAAATAAGCATTTTATAGCCTAAAAAATTAAAAATAATATAAAGATGTTAATTGAAACATAGTAAAAGTATATTAAATCAAAGTAAAATACATAGTGTATAGCAGATGAATAGACAAAGACTCACATGTATGGACGCTGCTTACGTTTGAGCTAGTTAGCCCACGTGAGATTGTACAGGCAGACTATTGGCTGATGGATGGTAAGCGACCAACCAGAGCACTGTGTACTTAGGTTTAAGAGTGTAGAAAGCGTTTAAGAGCATAGAAAGTGTTTATGAGTGTGGGAAAGGTTAATAATGGTGTGGGAAAAGTTTATAAGAGTGTGGGGAGGATTTATAAAGCCTTAATATATATATTAATATATATATAATAAAATAAATATAAGGTTGTTACCTCGTGGATTTTCACCTATCGTGGGGGGTTCTGGAACCTAACCCCCAAGATAGATGAGGGACCACTGTAAACACTAAAAATTTAACATGGAAACAGCAAAACCTTAAAACAAATATAACGTTCTTGTCACCCCAAGATCGTGTGATTGTGCAGCTCACATCACCATGAAGTTGGCCCTGTCCTCTTGAGATGTGCTAGCCAGACATCATGTATCAGTTACATAGGAAGAGAGGAAGACTCTTCACTGCAGCCTAATGGCAATTTAGAAAGAAATACTGATTGCTCTTCAATCAGCACAGTGAAAGTAACCTTGGAACTACCAGTGATCTAGCATCTTTGCATCCAAAAGAAAAAGTAGATAGTGAGACAGTGGTGTTCATTTAGAGTTGTTAGTAGAACAATACAGGCAGTATATTTTATAATATGCATGAACACCTTAAGAAAGGAAAGAGGCATGCTAAATTTAGTTATAATTAATCACTACCCATAGTTAGAATTTTTTTCCTTATGGTGAGAACTTTTTTTATTTTTTTAACTGAGGGGCAGGGAGGCAAGGAGGCAGAGAGAGAGACAGACTCCTGTATGCTCCCCAACCAGGATTTACCTGGCAAGCCCCCCAAGGGCAATGCTCTGCACATCTGGGGCTGCTGCTCTATTGCTTAGCAACTGAGTTATTTCAGCACCTGAGGTGGGGCCATGGAGCCATCCTCAGCGCCAGGGGCCAAACTGCTCAAACCATTCCATTGGAGCGATGGCTGGGGGGGGGCATGGAAGAGAGAGAAAGGTAGAGAAGCAGATGGTGGATTCTCCTGTGTTCCCTGATCGATGCACTCTGATCAGAACTGAACCTGAGACATCCACATGCTTGGCTGACATTCTATCACTGAACCAATCAGCCAGGGCTGGTGAGAACTTTTAAGATCTACTCTAAAGTCACAGATCTTTAATGTACTCTAATTTTCTCAAATTTACCATTCGAAAGGATGGCTTTTGGTTATTTATTTAAAATGTTCCTTCTAAGGCTATCACTAGCAATCTTGATTCAGTAATTCAAAAGAGGATAAAAAAAGAACCCAGGGAGACTAATATTGAGGATCTGCTGCTATACTAAGAAAAATATTATCTCTATATTAAAATCTTTCTAGAGTGTACGAAAAGACAGAAATGATGAAAATTTAAAAAATGAGGCAATGGGTGAAGTGTATTTCCCAGGGAAATCTTCTTTGTAAAAATACTGGGATAGGTTATCTCTACATTTATTTTGCAACCAGGAAAGATATTAAAGTTTGTTGTTGTTTTTTTATTTGGAAAATCTTGTGTTTGATGGCACATAAAGTAGTGTACAAGATAAGAGAGTAATAATTTATATTAAAAACAGGAATTGTTGTATTATTGTTGTTAATCTCACCATCAGTATTAATAAATAGAGAGAGAAAGGTTATTCATGATCTTCCTTGAGGAAAATTCCCAGAGATATCCTTTCCCTTAGAAAAAGTTTAAACTACAATGACCAACTCTGCTTATGAGAAAAGGAGAAGGAGAGAAGCAAAGAAATGAAGACAACTTCTTCAAACCCAAATGCTGAAAGCAAAGAAGGCAGAAATGAGAGACTAAATGGAGGTAAAGACCACAGAAATTGAAAACCAAATGAGCCACTATTGGAGTCAGAGTAATGGCTGTCAGTAGATTGCAGTAGAGGCAGGGATGGGTTCAGGGTTAGATGGAGTTATTCTCACTGATGGCGTCCCAGCAAGGTCTACAGTACAGTTTAACACTTGAAGTCTAGTTATTGATGATTCTTATATATTTTGGCCTCCTCAGTGTGAGTGTCTCAAAAAAAAATCTCAAATATTCAATAACATTTTCTTCAGTTTAGAAAAATAATAATAAAAGGTAACATAAAACTTCTCATCACGTCAAGAAAACTGAGACAAAAAGACAAGGTAAATGAGCTAACTACAGAAACCACCATATATATATATATACTTTTCTTGATTGTTTTTAAAGTGTATTTTTATAGCTCTGATTTTACTTTAAAAGTGCACAATAGAATAGGCTTGCTTATTACTCACAAAAGATAATAGCTTTTAAAAGAATAAACTTGTGTTGTTGTTTTTGTTAACTGGCAATTTTTCTCCTCTTGGTTACCAATTTTTAAGATGGATAGACACCGAAGGAACAATTGATACCCGTGGGTTGAATAAATTGTGATAGTTGAGTCTTAGAATCCTGCTAAATATAAATAACTCAAGCTTTACTTTCCCGCTTATGACATCAGCAGGTCCCCTTGAGTGAATTATTACTTGAGATTTGACTCTCAGTCATTTTTCACTGTACCTATTGCATTTATTTTGCACTTTATCATTACAATTTTGGTATTTGGGGGCAGAAGTATTGGCACACCAGGGTGCTCAGACTGGTTCTTGTTAGGTCAGTGAAAATTTGAGATGTGTGTTAAAGCAATTTTAAATAAAGCTGTAGAAAAAAGTTGAAACATATTACCTCATTCTTTTCATTTCTTTTACAGCTCTTAGGATCCTCTATTAGATTCTTAAAATATATTTGCTTAAAAAGTGTTGTCCCAGAAAGCAGGCTATGCAGATCCAGCACTGAAACTACAAATTCAATAAATGCCTAGCATAGCTCACCTGGCTGCTGAGTATTCTGAAGTACAAATGGAACCCCAGGGCATTGCTGAAAATATTGAAGGACACCCAATAGCATTCACTCATCATTTATCTTCTTTAGTGTCTAAAATCTGTGAATCTTGGAGAAACATAGAAAAAAGTTAAGGAGTTGTTGTCAGGGTCATAGGGTTTTCCACTCCTTTTTTGTCGCTTGTCAGCAGAGCCATATTTTCAAGTTCAGCTTTGGCTATTCTTCTTGGTTTAATTTTTATATGGATTATTTGTGTCCTTTGTTGTTTAACAAAACAGTAATACTAACTGTATGTATCAGGAGGCAAATAAAATGTAGGGGGTTAGAAAGTTTCAATGTCTGAGACCTTAATTAAAGTAGGTCATAAACATAATGTTGCTATATCCCCCCATCACAACCCCTGAAGAGACAGAAACAGTCAAATATATATCAATCAATAACATTGTCTGGAAAATGGAAAGAAATGCTTTCTTGTTTATATCTGTTCATTTATGACTGCTGCGTGCTTTGATGATTGGATATTTTGCCAATTAAATGCTAGTGGAAATGTAGTTAATAAAAAATATTTTTGTCCATAAGTTCAGTAATTTAAAATGTCATCAGCAATGTTATACATGCAAACAATACAACAGTGATGGCTCACATGATTAAGAGGTGATAATAAGATCTAATCAAGTAGGAGGTAGCTCAGAATTTTTTGACGGCTAAATCCTCAGAACCCAGAGTTCATGTACAATATTTGTGGCATTCTTATCGCTCCTCAAAAATATACATGCACACACCCACACATGTGCATAAACACACATGGAGGGCATGCCAAATGTTTCTTAAAAAGAGAACTATGAATTCAATAGTCAGGGGCCTAAGTATAAACTCTCTGAAACTAAGTTGTGTGGCAGTAAATTTTCAAAATATTTATAATTACCTCAGAAAGGGATATGTCAGCCAATGTGTATGTGGATTGGCCACATTGTCGAAGCCAGAGTAGTACTGATTGGTGAGTAATGACAGCACTCTGTACCTGTCTGGTGACAGTTGAGATATCCCTTAATAATGTTTAGGTTTCCATTATGTTTGCTTTATTTTCTAGACATTTAGTTACAATTTTTCCTAAAGGAGCAATTTTCCTTTCTCTATGAGAATACCATTTTTGCAGAAATGGGAGGAGTTCAAGAAGGAAACAGGTGGGAAAAGAACTTGGCTTCTAGGTGGTAGGAACGCAAAGAGATCTTTGTTGTCCTTCCACCTCCACCTTGTCTTTCACTTTGTTTTAAGCTGAACATAACATCTAACTACCACTTTTCAGGTCAGATATAACTTGAAATAAAAATATGTTCAAATTTTAGCTTAAAATTATTTCTGTGTTTTTAAAAGAACAAATTTAAAATCACTTCCTGACATTATCCAGTTTGAATGATAATTTTAGTTAATAAAAATAACCAAATAAAAATATTATTTAGAAAAAAAATTTCAAAATCCTTCAAATAGAATCATTCTTTTCCTGGTGAGTACTTCATAAATACATGTTAGCTTAGAGAAACTGTTATTTTTATCCAAATTTTATTTTAAATAAATCTTTAAAATTTTATTTATTTTTAATTTATTGAGATGGCATGGTTCACCAAACTATACAGGCTTTAAATTATTTTTAAATGCTTGTCATTCCGTTGTTGGTGAACACATAAAACATTTTAATAATCCCAGAAAGCAATTTCATAGGATGGACCAAAAGACCTTAAAGTTTTATTTTTTTTAGTTGACTAGAATCCTTAAAATAGAATATGCAAATAATTATTGATTAAACAATTATATTTGTAAGATTGAATAATGACATAAAACTGTTAAGAGATAGATCTATGCAAAAATAGTTATGAATGTTCAGCAAAGTAGTATTTATAATAATTAAATATTGAGAAAATGTATATACAGTGTGTCCATAAAGTCATGGTGCACTTTTGACCAGTCACAGGAAAGCAACAAAAGACAATAGAAATGTGAAATCTGCACCAAATAAAAGGAAAACCCTCCCAGTTTCTGTAGGATGATGTGGCAGCATGTGCACATGCACAGATGATGACGTAACACCGTGTATACAGCAGAGCAGCCCATGGCCATGCCAGTCGAGATGTGGATGGTACAGAGGCAAGTTCAGTGTGTTCTGTGGCTCACTAAATTTGAATTTGTGACCAAAGTGCAACGTGAATATCAGCGCGTTTATAATGAAGCACCACCACATGGGAATAACATTACTCGGTGGGATAAGCAGTTGAAGGAAACGGGCAGTTTGGTGGAGAAACCCCGTTCTGGTAGGCCATCAGTCAGTGACGAGTCTGTAGAGACTATACGGGATAGCTACCTAAGGAGCCCTAACAAATCTGTGCGTGAGCCCACATTGAACTGCAATGAATAGGTATGAAACTGGGAGAGTTTTCCTTTTATTTGGTGCAGATTTCACATTTCTATCATCTTTTGTTGCTTTCCTGTGACCGGTCAAATGTGCACCATGACTTTACGGACACCCTGTATTTAACAGGAGAACTAGAATAATTTATCGATGAAATCACCTATAAGATAAAATATATGACATTAAAAAAACACTTTGGGCCCTGGCTATATAGTTTGGTAGGTTAGAGCATCACCCCAAAACACAGAGGTTGCAGGTTCAATCCCGGTCAGGGCACATACAAGAATAGACTGAATTTCTTGTCTCTCTTTCTTCCTTCCTCTCTCAGTAAAATCAATAAATAAATTTTTTTTTTAAAGGTACACATTGGCCTGACCAGGCAGTGGCGCAGTGGATAGAGCGTCGGACTGGGATGTGGAGGACCCAGGTTCGAGACCCCCGAGGTCGCTAGCTTGAGTACGGGCTCATCTGGTTTGAACAAAGCTCACCAGCTTGGACCCAGGTCACTGGCTTGAGCAAGGGGTTACTCAGTCTGCTCTAGCCCCACGGTCAAGGCACATATGAGAAAGCAATCAATGAACAACTAAGGTGTTGCAACGAAAAACTAATGATTGATGCTTCTCATCTCTCTTCATTCCTGTCTGTCTGTCCCTATATGTTCCTCTCTCTGACTCTCTCTCTGTCTTTGTAAAAAAAAAAAAAAAGTACACATTGGAGTTTATTATTTCTAAGAAAAATTTGTTATTTATATTATAAGCAGCTTAATATATATATCTAAATACATATATATAATTTATTTATTTGTTTATTTATATAAAACATCCTCATAGGATCTATGTCATGTTAAGAATAATTATACTGAAAAAGTGAAATTACTAGTACTTTTAATATTCTTTTAGTACTTCTCTGTTTTTCAGACTTTCTGCAGCACATTATTAATATATTAATAAAAAATGCATAAAATGTTTAACAAATATATAAAGTAACATTTTATTTTTCTATTATTATATTTTCCTTAGCTTATATAAATGTTCATAATAAATGGCATAGAAGTACTAGAAATTTTTTACTAAAATATCTTAAATTTGTATAATTTTAATTCCTCATAGTAAACAGTTCCAGAGTTGAACTTTTACTTCTTCTCACCTTTAAGTTCAAATATAAATAATCCATCAAATTTCTCAGTGTATTCCATTCTGACATTATGAACAATGAGAGAAGTTCTGGATGGTTGGCTTGGTTTTCCTTTTCCTGAGATGAATCACTGCACTTTGGACTGCTTCTTCCGGGAGCTAACAACTGTGCAATGTTTTAAAATCTTATTCACAAAAAAGAATATATAATATAGTTACATGTAAAACTGCAAAAGCTTAAGGACAAGTAAAATAGTTCTAGAAAGTAGAAGAGTAAGAATGACTCATAGCCTGACCTGTGGTGGCGCAGTGGATAAAGCATTGACCTGGAATGCTGAGGTCGCTGGTTCGAAACCCTGGGCTTGCCTGGTCAAGGCACATATGGGAGTTGATGCTTCCTACTCCTCCCCCCTTCTCTCTCTGTTTCTCTCTCCTCTCGCTCCCTCTCTCTCTCCTCTCTAAAAATGAATAAATAAAAAAAATAAAAGTTAAGAAAAAAGAATGACTCATAAAAATTTAGAAAAAATAAATGTTTTTCTAAAAATCTAATGCATAAAAATGTCCATTGGTGAGAGCTGTCAAAATGTTCTGCAGTCCTTAGCAGAGTGTTAGACAGTTAACATTTAATTATTTTAACCTAGATAAAAAATACTGTGGTAGAAGCCACTGCTGCTCCAAGCCAAGGAATGGTCATGGTACAATAATGAAAAGTTTTTAGCTCTAATCTCAAAAATCTCTGGTAGACATTTGGGAGTGATCCAGCAAACTGGTATGTTGAGGTGTGGGACAATGAAAACACCTTGATGACAAAGTTTTTCTTTAGTGAAGAAGATGAAGGTAGGAATTGCTGGCCTGCTGGTTATGTAAAGGCTGAAGTATCTCAAAGAATGTTGTCTTAATTATCATTCAGTGTACTAAGCATTTCACCTTCTTCCTCCACCAATTTCTTCTAACAGGGATTGGGAACCTATGGCTCGCGAGCCAGATGTGGCTCTTTTGATGGCTGCATCTGGCTCACAGACAAATCTTTAATAAAAAAAATAATAATAACTTAAAAAATATAAAACACTCTCATGTATTACAATCCATTCATTTCCTACCGCTCATGTTCATGGTTGTGGGTGGCTGGAGCCAATCACAGCTGTCCTTCTGGACAACGCCAAATTTTTATTGGATAATGTGTAACATACACAGGTCGTTGTATGGCTCTCATGGAATTACATTTTAAAATATGTGGCGTTCATGGCTCTCTCAGCCAAAAGGTTCCCAACCCCTGTTCTAGGAGGAAGGATATGCCAAGTGGAACAATAGGGCAGTGATTCTTTCTTGCAGTCTCTCCTCTTCATTCTTCTTTTCCTCATTTTCCCATCTCTTTTGCCTTCTCCCTCTCTTTCCCTCTCCCTCCTTTTCTTTCTCCCTCTCTACTTCCCTCTTTTTTCTTTACAGCATATAGTTCTTTTTATTTTGACTGTAGTATTTCAACTAAAAAACATACTAATTAATTTATTTTGAAAAGTTTGCAATAAAAGTACCACTCAGAGAGATTATTTCAATTTATTGAAAATGAATGTCTTTGAAAATTAAGAAAACACCAAAGGAAATGTTGAGCCACAATTTGATATAGACTAAACTATATAAATTATATTACTGAGTGATGTAGTTGGCTGATGTGTCTTGTAATCTTAACTAATAACTCTGGTTATATTTATTGTATACATTAATAATTCACTTTTTTCACATAATTTTTTTGAATAGAGTATAAGTCCTTCTTATTTAATCTTCCTATGGCTTTTATTCTATTTTAATACTAGAAAATAATGGAGCAGTCTTTGCTTGGCAAATTGTGACAGCAGGATATGTGATAAGCAGTGTCCTTTATTGTTGTTCAAGGATAGATTTATAATAAAATAATGATCTTTATACAAATATACAACAAAGCCATATCAATGATTTTATGCAACTAATTATTTGATGAAGTAAACAGCAGACTATTAATATTAATTCAAAAGAGCATTTGAAAACCATATATATATAGGCTATAAAGAATGCCAAAATGAGCTTATAAATTGGTTAATGTCTATAGGAAAATAATCAACTGAATCTCCACTTGCATCATTTCCATTTTATGGATGAGAATTATCTGCATTAAGTCAATATTCTATCACTTACAGAGTTTCAAAATGCCCAAAAATATTAAAGGGTGAGTTAACTTGGATGGGTGAACTAGGCAGGAGACTCTGTGATTTTTTTTTTTTTTTTTTGGTCTACATCAAAATCTTAAAATTTTTTATGTTACCTTCTATAGCCTGAAGCAGTGAATTATGTAATTTAGATTAGATTATTTTTATTATTATTTTTAGAAGTGTTGCTTCTATGAATTATTCAGGATATAATGAATATGAGCAAATAATAATAGAATTATGAAACTTACTAGTTCTAAGGAAATCACTAAACATAACAATCTTTGTATTGCTAGAGAAGACATTGTGATAAAGTAGGTGCTTATGGGTTTTGCATGATCAACCAACTCAGAGGGAAAAATATAGAAAAATACTGTGATGAGACAGCTTACATATTTATATGGCTACTGTCCTTAGCTATACTTTAAAGGTATCTTTGAAGTCCTAAGTGTGATATGGATATAAACACTTACACCAACACACCTCCCCAGAGTAGTTGTGATGTCCAGTCCTCAAGTAATATTGTTTTTTGCAGCTACTAGATATCCTCTTGACTTATCTAAAAAGGACAGGAAAAAATGAGACATTGAATGTGAATGAAAAGAAAAGAATAAGAAAATATTTCAAAAATCACTTACTATCACTCCCCCTCCCTTACATCACCTGACACTACTTCTAGCTGTTTGTCTTCTGGCACTTCTGTTCAGCCTTATACAAAATCTTTCTTTACTCTCAAATTAAAATTTGCACTTTAATCCCATATTTACAGTCATGCTCTTCCCTTTGAATATCGTCTCCCTTTTTCTGCCTGTCACTTTCTTAGACATGTCTGAAGATTCAGTTGGCATGTCAGCTGCTCCATGATGCCCTGTTATAAGTTCTCAAAATATTTTGCTATTATGATTGTATATTCTTTAGAGTAAGAGCTTATTCAAATGTTCCTCTTTCGGCATGTAACCAACAGAGTACTAAGAATATAAAAATAATTGACAGTAAATTAATTACTAATAGATTACATGAATAGGTAAGTATATGAATGAATGAATGAGTGAATGTATGACTTAAAATGTATGTAAATCACCTTTTTCTTCTTCAGGCATATAAATTCTTGGGTTTGTTGGTAGATTATTCTCAAAGTAGGAACAGCTAAAAAAGTACTCAATTCATCTTTCTCCCCAATTTAAGTCCTAATAAAAAAAATCTATGTGATGAATTGAGTGTACTTATTGTTTTTAAGTACCTGGGGATAAAGTTCTGTCCTGCCCATCCAAAAAAAAAAAAAAAAAGAATCCTTGAAAAGCAGATTCCTTGAAAAAGGAATCCTGGGAAGTCTCATATACTCAAAAATATATTCATGGAATAAAACAGAACAAAACAAAACAAGACTCCTACAGAAGATCATTATCTTAGTGTCTGGCACTGTTATTGCTTCATTAAAGTACAAAAGAAAAAATACAAAAAAAATCTTTTGTCTCTTTTTTTTTTTTTTTTTTTCTTTCTTTTGTCTCTTTTATCACTTTATCATCAAAGTAAAATGCGGCAGGTGCCTGGCCTTAGAAGATGTTTTGTTGTTGTTATATGTTATAAGGTAGATGGAGATTTTTACTAGAGGCTTGGAATTTAGATTAATTCTAGTAATTAAATATGAAAAGTCTCTGATTTTTTAAGGTGAGCCCAAAGCCACACAACTCTACTAATGTGGGCTGACTTGATCTGAAGTAAATTTGAGGTATTTGTTTTAGGGATGACAATGGGAATTGTGTGGGCAGATGCCTTCAAGCTGTTTTCTGAAATGAGTCTCCATACTTGTAAGCACTGATAAACTTAATTTCCAAATATTCAGATGCTTATCCAAAACTTTCCAAACTATCCTCTCAACCTGCTGATGCATGCTCAAGTTCACAGCAGAGTGGTTTAAACAGTATGTCTTTTGTTTCTCTTCTCGCCACATGATAGTATTGATTGCTCTTTGGAAACTGTCCTATGTGTCTCATTTTGAGATATTAGTATTCTGTGTGACAGATAATAATTTTAAGAACTATGAGCATAATTCTAAATTTGTATAGATGTATATATAACCTTTACAAATTACTTAACATTCTCTGTTTGAATGTTTTAATGCAAATTGCATATTATAATATTATCTTGGTTACAGAGTACTATGAAAACAAATAAGAAATAAACTGGAAAGTATGCTCTAAAAACAAATAGCTCTGTTACTGCATCTAGGTTTTTCTTTTCTTTTTTTTTTTAAGAAATGAAACTTTGCAAACTGTGCACTTTGTAATATAGTCTTAAATGTGAAAAAAGAGATAAGAATTCAGTGGGAAGGTCAAGTCTAGAAATGAGAGCCGGGACACAGTTAAAGGCTAAATATATTAGAAATTATAGACGCAAAATGTTGAGAATGGTGATTGATTTGAACTATGTTGAAATATGGAAGTGTCCAGACATGTATAAAAAGGGATTGAATTTTGATTTACTAGTGGTTCCAACTTCACATAGTTTACATAAAGTGGCAATCAGGGAAGTTTGACTTAGGATCACTAAGCATATAGAATACATTTCAAACCCATAAAAAAGTTTTAACAATAAAGGAGCCCTTACTGAATAAAAGTTTGGTGGTAGCTATATGCTTTAGAGTTGGATAGAGGCATAGCATTCAAACTGCACGCTAATATGGACCTTTTTTCTTCCTACATTAAAAAGTATGCCAAACACATCAGTTAAAATCACTGATTTATTTAATTTTTTTCTTTTTGACATAAAAATTAATGTTAATTTTTTTTAAAGATCAATAGTGTGACTTCTATTGCCATAATTTTCCTAGTTCTTAAAATTAATTCCTTTGGGAAAGAAATCATCTGGAATTTTAACACTATTTGAGACTGAAAAGGTGAAGGTTTTAATTAACTGCCCTAGAGCTTATCTTTGCAAGATGGCCAGAGTTAGTTCAAGTTGTGTGAAGAGCTCTTAAATTATTCTAGCAATTGAGTTTCCCCTCTTTTTGTTCTATATTATAAAATACTGTAATCATTAAACATACTCACAAACTTGGACTTCAGACTGTATGAATAGCGGTGTGTGTGTGTGTTGGGGGGAGGTGATCTGCAACTGCTGTAATGTTCACTCCTTGAACTAAATCATTAGACTTTCTGGGATTCATGCATATGCTAAAAAGGTGAGTGTGAATAATTTCAGAATAGGTATGCTCAGGGAAACCAAACTTTTTTAGTTCTCAGACTGATGGGGGGGCAGAAGGTAGAGGTGGAAGGATTAAGAAAATTAAAAGCTAAAATAAAACAGAATCAGGCACTCTTCTAAGTTTCTCTCATGCTAAATGGGGCCAAATGCCAATACTTTGATTTACGAGCATCCATGTCTAGTTTCTTTAGAGACAGGGAAATATATCTGACATTGCAGTAGCAGATGGATGGTCAGCTGACCTCACAGGCCATTCATCATTGAGATGGGGAGTTAGTTCACTTCTCTACACTTCAGTTAACAGCCTCTAAAAGGGTGAAAGTCAAGGCTTGCAGTTGAATACCAAGGTCATTTCAGTTGTCAGTCCAAATCCTGAAACTTCAACTACTTTACTCTTTGACAATATGCACTTCCCTTCACCTCTCTGTATATTTAAGCTTATTGTATTTTATTTTTTAATAAGCAATAAGAAGTTTTGAAATAACACACTGTCAGAATTCATTTCCTTCAGGGCAGGTGACAGATATTATGGAAATAACATTCACCCTAGACTGACAGTCTCAGGTACCTACCCTTCAGCGTACCTCAGAAATCTGAGCCATAAGATTTTCGGTCCTTGCTGCTCAAAGTATCATTCATGAACTAGCAGAAGATTGCTAGAAATACAGAGTCCCAGGCCCTGACCCAGACCAAATAATGACATACTAAAATTTGAGAAACACAGTGTATAAGTACTTGTGTATCTCATGGAAATGTGATGTTTATAATGTTTTGGCATACATCCTTAGGACTTTACTACATATTTTTCACAAAAATATGATATTTTAAAGTCCTGCTTTTGAACCTTTTAAGAACACATTCGTATTTTAATTACTTTCATGTATCTAGAATCCTTTTTATTTTTTATTTTTTCTATCTGAGAAAGAGGCAGAGAGAGAGAGAGAGAGACAGGAACATTGAGTTGCTTCTGGATGTGACCTGACCTGGAAATTGAATGGAACAAGAAACTTCCAACCAACTGTAGGACAACACTTCAACCAACAGAGCTATCAGGCCAAGGTTTATTTTATTTATTTATTTTTTAGAGACAAGAGAGGAAGAAAGAGAGGGAGAAGGAAATCATACATTTGTTGCTCCACTCAGTCATACATTCATTGTCTGCTTCTTGTGTGTGCCCCAATTGGGGATCAAACACACCACTTTGTTGTTTCTGGGGCCACTCTTCACCCACTGAGCTAACTGGCCAGGGCTATATCTAAAATCTTCTGAGCAAAAATTACATAGCAAGAAATCAAAAAAATATTTGTGGAATTGGTTTATGATATAACTTTAAAATAAAATATGCTTAAATCTAAACTGTAATAACCTTCTTCTTTTTTATTTGTTTAGACACATTAAATCTTTACCCTCATTTGCTGCAGGTGTAATTCAAAGGTTATAAAAGCCAATTTTTCTCTCCATAACACAGTAGGGTGTGTGTGGGAAACAACAACACAGAGCTCCCTGCTTCCCCATTGGTGACAAAGAAAGTGACTCCTAAAAGTGCTGCTAATCAAAGGCCAGCCTTTCTCTTGTATGAAAAGACAAAAGGGTTTTGTTTATTTTTTTATTTCCTCTTGCTCTAAATCCAAAGATAACGGAAAAAAAGATTTCATATGATGAGTGGTTTGGGGATTCAGAAGAAGCCACCTGCAGATTTGCCTCAGTGGTAAGTAGGCAATTTTCAGCTAAAGACAATTTTAACTTCTGCCCTTAACTTTGTGGAAGAACTTGAACCAATGGCCTTGCCCAGAATGGGACATTATCAGCCATAATCCCTTTCTGAGCCACCTATATGTCAGAGCAAACTTTTATTTACTAAATCTCCTCTTCTCATTAGCTTTCAATAACCCTTTGAAGTCTCCAAGGCACATTACCTCATCCCTAGCTCAGGTTGGTTTATAAATCTTAATCCCCCTTTCTATCTCTGAACATCTTCTGCATGTGAGGTCTCTGACTCTGTCATGTAGGCAGAGTTTCACACATATGTATGTATTATTTTTTTTCTCTTGCTAATCTATCTCATGTCTGTTTGATTATTAGAGCAATCAGAAGATATTTGTGAGTAGAGGAAAGTTTGTTCTCTCATAGAAGAAAACCTGCAAAACCAAAATGTTGTATTATATGATCAAATGCCTGCTTAACTGTGATACTGAATGAACTACCCTTTTCCAGGGGTTGGAAGGAAGAAAACTGGGAGAAATGGAATGTTGAGGGACCATTGGTGGAAAAGAGCCTGAGACCTAACAACATCCAGAACTTAGTGTGGACCTTTCCCACCTCCCTATTTTCCCTTCCCTGCACTCTGTTTTCCCGCATTTCCTGCTGCACACATACAGACTTTTCTGATTTAACAGAGTTCTAGAACATAAATTTGTCAATGACTATAAAATAAACCATTGGAATAGCCAAATGGAGTAGATCCAATTTCAGGCTATGTATTTTTTTTCTTGATCTCTGGTACATAGAGGGAAATAGGCACACATTTTAGGAATACATGTGCTGGTGCCCCCAGCAAGAAGATAATTTGAATAAAATATTTCCAAAATTTAGATAAATGTCACAGATAAACATGCATGTCGCCTTAGATGGACGTGTTGCAATCATCCCAGGGCTTAAATAAACCGTAGGGAGAGATGTTGGAACAGTACCACTGGTGAACAAAGGAAACTCCTCCAGCTATATTTAACTCTTTCTCATTGTTCTTTGCATTCTGTACTCTTACCATAATGGAAATGGTCCTTAGAAGAAGGAAAAATAAGAGATGCTTCATAGCTTGTTTATGTCCAGTACACCCTTCCTGTTGACTATAACCACCACACTGATTTGCATATGGGAAAGAAGAAAAGCTTGGAGTAGAAATCAAAAGAGACTCCTAGATGAAAAGGGTAGATTTTTTATACAAAGAAGAAATTATCTAATGGCTTAAAGTGGTTGAAAAGTTAAAGAATCTGTCAATAATAAGTTAAAGTAGGTGCTTTGTTACATGAAATAGATGTGATTCTATACAGTGCAATGCAGAAATGGTCACTGGAAAATATAGTAAAACAATTTTATAAATCTACCTTCACAAGTTGATATCCATCAAAAAACTCCTTATAATAATACTTTACGACTTGATCTTCTGGCTTATGTATGGGATCAATACTTATTGTACACCCTAATATTGTTGGTGTCATAACAATTGTGCTGTTTTCTGTTTTGGAATGATGTTCTCAGATTCATCAGATCAAAAAACAGTTTTGAACCTAATGAAAGATTCTATACCCAGAAAAGTTTGGTTTGGAGTCTCTAGGTTGTCCCAAATTGACTGAGAGCAGGGGACAATTTTTTAACTTCCTGAACCCCAGTACCTCCTCTGTACATGTTGGAATATGTTCTTTATCATAAGAGTGCTAAAAGTTATGTTTTTAAACATTTATAAAGACTTTATACACCTAGTGATACTCAGTAAAGATAATGAAAAAAACAAAAACAAAATATATTCTGAAATCACCCCCAAAATATGTACAATCTTAAGATTAAAATATTAAATTTTTTTTCTCATCTTAAATTTATAGAAGAGGAAAAGATGTCTTAAAATTTCTCTTTAGATTCTAACTCCTGGTAGGAACCAGAATTAGAGTCTCCTTTTTACTTTTCTAAGAGAAATAGAATAGCATCGTTTTTATGTAAAATGGCCAAACACAAATCTCCCTGTTCTTGCATAGGAATGTTCACTTTCATAGTAAAATCATTTTCATTTGCCTCTGTGAAAACATTTAATTCACAGCCTTTTCAAAATAGCACCATCTCTGATAGCTGCAATTAGTTTCATAACAATTCTTCATGCTCCTACTTTGCAAATCAGTCTGTGAGTCCAACTTTTAACACGGACTTATTACTAATTAGTACTACCCCAAAACAAGTCCAATAGGGCTATAATGAATACAGGACAATTCAGGAGCTGAGTTCATTTCTCTATTTGGATCTTGGAAACAATCCATTTTAATCTTTATGCAAAGGTCGACATTTGAAGAAATAATTGTACTTTGTTTTGTTCCATCTGGATTGGGCTATAAATATGCCTTCCAGGTTTTATAACATTAAGTTACACAAACAGCACTCAAAGTCAGAGAAATGTTCAAGAAGTCCTATATGGGTGATTAACTTGAGAACATCCATCAAATCAGTGCCCTGATCTTAGGGGGAAAAATGCATTTTTAAGCTAAAAGTGATTTCTGGGCTCTTCATTTTGGTGAATGAGATGAATTCATTAAAAAAAAAAGGTTCTAAAGGCTTTTTCTTCTCCTTTATAAATAAGCCTAATAAAATAAGCACATATTTTTTTTCTTTAACTTTGTCTATTATTTTATGCCAGGAATTACACTGAAGTATTAGAGTCGCAATAACAAAAATCTCCATTATGTTCTCTGTGGTTTAAGGCTTATACATCAACTTTCCATGATTATTTTGTCCATTATACTCTTCCATATGTTCTTGCAGAGTTTTACAACATGCTTCAAAAGCATTTGAGGTTTGGAATTTCCACTTGTTACTATTTATGGTTTCAGTGTCCACATACCATTGAT